>NW_027185063.1:0-37137 GCF_040668555.2 Bombus flavifrons
TTATAACGTATAACGTTATATAGTATTACGTTATAACGTATAACATTATATAGTATTACGTTATAACGTATAACGTTATATAGTATTACGTTATAACGTATAACGTTATGTAGTATTACGTTATAAACGTATAACGTTATATAGTATTACGTTATAACGTATAACGTTATATAGTATTACGTTATAACGTATAACGTTATATAGTATTACGTTATAACGTATAACGTTATATAGTATTACGTTATAACGTATAACATTATATCATATTACGTTATAACGTATAACGTTATATAGTATTACGTTATAACGTATAACGTTATATAGTATTACGTTATAACGTATAACGTTATATAGTATTACGTTATAACAAATAACGTTATATAGTATTACGTTATAACGTATAACGTTATATAGTATTACGTTATAACGTATAACGTTATATAGTATTACGTTATAACGTATAACGTTATATAGTATTACGTTATAACGTATAACGGTATATAGTATCACCATGTAACGTATAACGTTATATAGTATTACGTTATAAGGTATAACGTTATATAGTATTACGTTATAACGTATAACGATATATAGTATTACGTTATAACGTATAACGTTATATAGTATTACGTTATAAAGTATAACGTTATATAGTATTAAGTTATAACGTATAACGTTATATAGTATTACGTTATAACGTTATATAGTATCACCATATAACGTATAACGTTATATAGTATTACGTTATAACGTATAACGTTATATAGTATTACGTTATAACGTATAACGTTATATAGTATTACGTTATAACGTATAACATTATATCATATTACGTTATAACGTATAACGTTATATAGTATTACGTTATAACGTATAACGTTATATAGTATTACGTTATAACGTATAACGTTATATAGTATTACGTTATAACAAATAACGTTATATAGTATTACGTTATAACGTATAACGTTATATAGTATTACGTTATAACGTATAACGTTATATAGTATTACGTTATAACGTATAACGTTATATAGTATTACGTTATAACGTATAACATTATATCATATTACGTTATAACGTATAACGTTATATAGTATTACGTTATAACGTATAACGTTATATAGTATTACGTTATAACGTATAACGTTATATAGTATTACGTTATAACAAATAACGTTATATAGTATTACGTTATAACGTATAACGTTATATAGTATTACGTTATAACGTATAACGTTATATAGTATTACGTTATAACGTATAACGTTATATAGTATTACGTTATAACGTATAACGGTATATAGTATCACCATGTAACGTATAACGTTATATAGTATTACGTTATAAGGTATAACGTTATATAGTATTACGTTATAACGTATAACGTTATATAGTATTACGTTATAACGTATAACATTATATAGTATTACGTTATAACGTATAACGTTATATAGTATTACGTTATAAGGTATAACGTTATGTAGTATTACGTTATAACGTATAGCGTTATATAGTATTACGTTATAACGTATAACGTTATATAGTATTACGTTATAACATATAACGTTATATGGTATTACGTTATAACGTATAACGTTATATAGTATTACGTTATAACGTATAACGATATATAGTATTACGTTATAACGTATAACGTTATATAGTATTACGTTATAACGTATAACGTTATATAGTATTACGTTATAACGTATAACGTTTTATAGTATTACGTTATAACGTATAATGGTATATAGTATCACCATGTAACGTATAACGTTATATAGTATTACGTTATAACGTATAACGTTATATAGTATTACGTTATAACGTATAACGTTATATAGTATTACGTTATAACGTATAACATTATATAGTATTACGTTATAACGTATAACGTTATATAGTATTACGTTATAACGTATAACGTTATGTAGTATTACGTTATAACGTATAACGTTATATAGTATTACGTTATAACGTATAACGTTATATAGTATTACGTTATAACGTATAACATTATATAGTATTACGTTATAACGTATAACGTTATATAGTATCACCATGTAACGTATAACGTTATATAGTATTACGTTATAACGTATAACGTTATATAGTATTACGCTATAACGTATAACGTTATATAGTGTTACGTTATAACGTATAACGTTATATAGTATTACGTTATAACGTATAACGTTATATAGTATTACGTTATAACGTATAACATTATATAGTATTACGTTATAACGTATAACGTTATATAGTATTACGTTATAACGTATAACGTTATGTAGTATTACGTTATAACGTATAACGTTATATAGTATTACGTTATAACGTATAACGTTATATAGTATTACGTTATAACGTATAACGTTATATAGTATTACGTTATAACGTATAACATTATATCATATTACGTTATAACGTATAACGTTATATAGTATTACGTTATAACGTATAACGTTATATAGTATTACGTTATAACGTATAACGTTATATAGTATTACGTTATAACAAATAACGTTATATAGTATTACGTTATAACGTATAACGTTATATAGTATTACGTTATAACGTATAACGTTATATAGTATTACGTTATAACGTATAACGTTATGTAGTATTACGTTATAACGTATAACGTTATATAGTATTACGTTATAACGTATAACGTTATATAGTATTACGTTATAACGTATAACATTATATAGTATTACGTTATAACGTATAACGTTATATAGTATCACCATGTAACGTATAACGTTATATAGTATTACGTTATAACGTATAACGTTATATAGTATTACGTTATAACGTATAACGTTATATAGTGTTACGTTATAACGTATAACGTTATATAGTATTACGTTATAACGTATAACGATATATAGTATTACGTTATAACGTATAACGTTATATAGTATTACGTTATGACGTATAACGTTATATAGTATTACGTTATACCGTATAACGTTATATAGTATTACGTTATAACGTATAACGTTATATAGTATTACGTTATAACGTAATATAGTATCACCATATAACGTATAACGTTATATAGTATTACGTTATAACGTATAACATTATATCATATTACGTTATAACGTATAACGTTATATAGTATTACGTTATAACGTATAACGCTATATAGTATTACGTTATAACGTATAACGTTATATAGTATTACGTTATAACATATAACGTTATATAGTATTACGTTATAACGTATAACGTTATATAGTATTACGTTATAACGTATAACGTTATATAGTATTACGTTATAACGTATAACGATATATAGTATTACGTTATAACGTATAACGTTATATAGTATTACGTTATAACGTATAACGTTATATAGTATTACGTTATAACGTATAACGTTATATAGTATTACGTTATAACGTTATATAGTATCACCATATAACGTATAACGTTATATAGTATTACGTTATAACGTATAACGTTATATAGTATTACGTTATAACGTATAACGTTATATAGTATTAAGTTATAACGTATAACGTTATATAGTATTACGTTATAACGTTATATAGTATCACCATATAACGTATAACATTATATAGTATTACGTTATAACGTATAACGTTATATAGTATTACGTTATAACGTATAACGTTATATAGTATTACGTTATAACGTATAACGATATATAGTATTACGTTATAACGTATAACATTATATAGTATTACGTTATAACGTATAACGTTATATAGTATTACGTTATAACGTATAACGTTATGTAGTATTACGTTATAACGTATAACGTTATATAGTATTACGTTATAACGTATAACGTTATATAGTATTACGTTATAACGTATAACATTATATAGTATTACGTTATAACGTATAACGTTATATAGTATCACCATGTAACGTATAACGTTATATAGTATTACGTTATAACGTATAACGTTATATAGTATTACGCTATAACGTATAACGTTATATAGTGTTACGTTATAACGTATAACGTTATATAGTATTACGTTATAACGTATAACGTTATATAGTATTACGTTATAACGTATAACATTATATAGTATTACGTTATAACGTATAACGTTATATAGTATTACGTTATAACGTATAACGTTATGTAGTATTACGTTATAACGTATAACGTTATATAGTATTACGTTATAACGTATAACGTTATATAGTATTACGTTATAACGTATAACGTTATATAGTATTACGTTATAACGTATAACATTATATCATATTACGTTATAACGTATAACGTTATATAGTATTACGTTATAACGTATAACGTTATATAGTATTACGTTATAACGTATAACGTTATATAGTATTACGTTATAACAAATAACGTTATATAGTATTACGTTATAACGTATAACGTTATATAGTATTACGTTATAACGTATAACGTTATATAGTATTACGTTATAACGTATAACGTTATGTAGTATTACGTTATAACGTATAACGTTATATAGTATTACGTTATAACGTATAACGTTATATAGTATTACGTTATAACGTATAACATTATATAGTATTACGTTATAACGTATAACGTTATATAGTATCACCATGTAACGTATAACGTTATATAGTATTACGTTATAACGTATAACGTTATATAGTATTACGTTATAACGTATAACGTTATATAGTGTTACGTTATAACGTATAACGTTATATAGTATTACGTTATAACGTATAACGATATATAGTATTACGTTATAACGTATAACGTTATATAGTATTACGTTATGACGTATAACGTTATATAGTATTACGTTATACCGTATAACGTTATATAGTATTACGTTATAACGTATAACGTTATATAGTATTACGTTATAACGTAATATAGTATCACCATATAACGTATAACGTTATATAGTATTACGTTATAACGTATAACATTATATCATATTACGTTATAACGTATAACGTTATATAGTATTACGTTATAACGTATAACGCTATATAGTATTACGTTATAACGTATAACGTTATATAGTATTACGTTATAACATATAACGTTATATAGTATTACGTTATAACGTATAACGTTATATAGTATTACGTTATAACGTATAACGTTATATAGTATTACGTTATAACGTATAACGATATATAGTATTACGTTATAACGTATAACGTTATATAGTATTACGTTATAACGTATAACGTTATATAGTATTACGTTATAACGTATAACGTTATATAGTATTACGTTATAACGTTATATAGTATCACCATATAACGTATAACGTTATATAGTATTACGTTATAACGTATAACGTTATATAGTATTACGTTATAACGTATAACGTTATATAGTATTAAGTTATAACGTATAACGTTATATAGTATTACGTTATAACGTTATATAGTATCACCATATAACGTATAACATTATATAGTATTACGTTATAACGTATAACGTTATATAGTATTACGTTATAACGTATAACGTTATATAGTATTACGTTATAACGTATAACGATATATAGTATTACGTTATAACGTATAACATTATATAGTATTACGTTATAACGTATAACGGTATATAGTATCACCATGTAACGTATAACGTTATATAGTATTACGTTATATCGTATAACGTTATATAGTATTACGTTATAACGTATAACGTTATATAGTATTACGTTGTAACGTATAACATTATATAGTATTACGTTATAACGTATAACGTTATATAGTATTACGTTATAACGTATAACGTTATGTAGTATTACGCTATAACGTATAACGTTATATAGTATTACGTTATAACGTATAACGTTATATAGTATTACGTTATAACGTATAACGTTATATAGTATTACGATATAACGTATAACGTTATATAGTATTACGTTATAACGTATAACATTATATAGTATTACGTTATAACGTATAACGTTATATAGTATTACGTTATAACGTATAACGTTATATAGTATTACGTTATAACGTATAACGTTATATAATATTACCATATAAAGTATAACGTTATATAGTATTACGTTATAACGTATAACGTTGTATAGTATTACGTTATAACGTATAACGTTATATAGTATTACGTTATAACGTATAACGATATATAGTATTACGTTATAACGTATAACGTTATATAGTATTACGTTATAACGTATAACGTTATGTAGTATTACGTTATAACGTATAACGTTATATAGTATTACGTTATAACGTATAACGTTATATAGTATTACGTTATAACGTATAACATTATATAGTATTACGTTATAACGTATAACGTTATATAGTATTACGTTATAACGTATAACGTTATATAGTATTACGTTATAACGTATAACGTTATATAATATTACCATATAAAGTATAACGTTATATAGTATTACGTTATAACGTATAACGTTGTATAGTATTACGTTATATCGTATAACGTTGTATAGTATTACGTTATATCGTATAACGTTATATAGTATTACGTTATAACGTATAACGTTATATAGTATTACGTTATAACGTATAACGATATATAGAATTACGTCATAACGTATAACGTTATATAGTATTACGTTATGACGTATAACGTTATATAGTATTACGTTATACCGTATAACGTTATATAGTATTACGTTATACCGTATAACGTTATATAGTATTACGTTATATCGTATAACGTTATATAGTATTACGTTATATCGTATAACGTTATATAGTATTACGTTATAACGTATAACGTTATATAGTATTACGTTATAACGTATAACGTTATATAATATTACGTTATAACGTATAACGTTATATAATATTACCATATAAAGTATAACGTTATATAGTATTACGTTATAACGTATAACGTTGTATAGTATTACGTTATATCGTATAACGTTGTATAGTATTACGTTATATCGTATAACGTTATATAGTATTACGTTATAACGTATAACGTTATATAGTATTACGTTATATCGTATAACGTTATATAGTATTACGTTATAACGTATAACGTTATATAGTACTACGTTATAACGTATAACGTTATATAGTATTACGTTATAACGTATAACGTTATATAGTATTACGTTATAACGTATAACATTATATAGTATTACGTTATAAAGTATAACGTTATATAGTATCACCATGTAACGTATAACGTTATATAGTATTACGTTATAAAGTATAACGTTATATAGTATCACCATGTAACGTATAACGTTATATAGTATTACGTTATAACGTATAACGTTATATAGTATTACGTTATAACGTATAACGATATATAGTATTACGTTATAACGTATAACGTTATATAGTATTACGTTATAACGTATAACGTTATGTAGTATTACGTTATAACGTATAACGTTATATAGTATTACGTTATATCGTATAACGTTATATAGTATTACGTTATAACGTATAACGTTATATAGTATTACGTTATAACGTATAACGTTATATAGTATTACGTTATAACGTATAACGTTATGTAGTATTACGTTATAACGTTATATAGTATCACCATATAACGTATAACGTTATATAGTATTACGTTATAACGTATAACGTTATATAGTATTACGTTATAACGTATAACGTTATATAGTATTACGTTATAACGTATAACGTTATATAGTATTACGTTATAACGTATAACGTTATATAGTATTACGTTATAACGTATAACGATATATAGTATTACGTTATAACGTATAACGTTATATAGTATTACGTTATAACGTATAACGTTATATAGTATTACGTTATAACGTATAACGATATATAGTATTACGTTATAACGTATAACGGTATATAGTATCACCATATAACGTATAACGTTATATAGTATTACGTTATAACGTATAACGTTATATAGTATTACGTTATAACGTATAACGTTATATAGTATTACGTTATAACGTATAACGATATATAGAATTACGTTATAACGTATAACGTTATATAGTATTACGTTATGACGTATAACGTTATATAGTATTACGTTATACCGTATAACGTTATATAGTATTACGTTATATCGTATAACGTTATATAGTATTACGTTATATCGTATAACGTTATATAATATTACGTTATAACGTTATATAGTATCACCATATAACGTATAACGTTATATAGTATTACGTTATAACGTATAACGTTATATAGTATTACGTTATAACGTATAACGTTATATAGTATTAAGTTATAACGTATAACGTTATATAGTATTACGTTATAACGTTATATAGTATCACCATATAACGTATAACATTATATAGTATTACGTTATAACGTATAACGTTATATAGTATTACGTTATAACGTATAACGTTATATAGTATTACGTAATATCGTATAACGTTATATAGTATTACGTTATAACGTATAACGTTATATAGTATTACGTTATAACGTATAACGTTATATAGTATTACGTTATAACGTATAACGTTATATAATATTACCATATAAAGTATAACGTTATATAGTATTACGTTATAACGTATAACGTTGTATAGTATTACGTTATATCGTATAACGTTGTATAGTATTACGTTATATCGTATAACGTTATATAGTATTACGTTATAACGTATAACGTTATATAGTATTACGTTATAACGTATAACGTTATATAGTACTACGTTATAACGTATAACGTTATGTAGTATTACGTTATAACGTATAACGTTATGTAGTATTACGTTATAACGTATAACGTTATATAGTATTACGTTATATCGTATAACGTTATATAGTATTACGTTATAACGTATAACGTTATATAGTATTACGTTATAACGTATAACATTATATAGTATTACGTTATAACGTATAACGTTATATAGTATTACGTTATAACGTATAACATTATATAGTATTACGTTATAACGTATAACGTTATATAGTATTACGTTATAACGTATAACGTTATGTAGTATTACGTTATAACGTTATATAGTATCACCATATAACGTATAACGTTATATAGTATTACGTTATAACGTATAACGTTATATAGTATTACGTTATAACGTATAACGTTATATAGTATTACGTTATAACGTATAACATTATATCATATTACGTTATAACGTATAACGTTATATAGTATCACCATATAACGTATAACGTTATATAGTATTACGTTATAACGTATAACGTTATATAGTATTACGTTATAACATATAACGTTATATAGTATTAAGTTATAACGTATAACGTTATATAGTATTACGTTATAACGTTATATAGTATCACCATATAACGTATAACGTTATATAGTATTACGTTATAACGTATAACGTTATATAGTATTACGTTATAACGTATAACGTTATATAGTATTACGTTATAACGTATAACATTATATCATATTACGTTATAACGTATAACGTTATATAGTATTACGTTATAACGTATAACGTTATATAGTATTACGTTATAACGTATAACGTTATATAGTATTACGTTATAACATATAACGTTATATAGTATTACGTTATAACGTATAACGTTATATAGTATTACGTTATAACGTATAACGATATATAGTATTACGTTATAACGTATAACGTTATATAGTATTACGTTATAACGTATAACGTTATATAGTATTACGTTATAACGTATAACGTTATATAGTATTACGTTATAACGTATAACGGTATATAGTATCACCATGTAACGTATAACGTTATATAGTATTACGTTATAACGTATAACGTTATATAGTATTACGTTATAACGTATAACGTTATATAGTATTACGTTATAACGTATAACATTATATAGTATTACGTTATAACGTATAACGTTATATAGTATTACGTTATAACGTATAACGTTATGAAGTATTACGTTATAACGTATAACGTTATATAGTATTACGTTATAACGTATAACGTTATATAGTATTACGTTATAACGTATAACGTTATATAGTATTACGTTATAACGTATAACGTTATGTAGTATTACGTTATAACGTATAACGTTATGTAGTATTACGTTATAACGTATAACGTCATATAGTATTACGTTATATCGTATAACGTTATATAGTATTACGTTATAACGTATAACGTTATAGAGTATTACGTTATAACGTATAACGTTATATAGTATTACGTTATAACGTATAACGTTATATAATATTACCATATAAAGTATAACGTTATATAGTATTACGTTATAACGTATAACGTTGTATAGTATTACGTTATAACGTATAACATTATATAGTATTACGTTAGAAAGTATAACGTTATATAGTATCACCATGTAACGTATAACGTTATATAGTATTACGTTATAACGTATAACGTTATATAGTATTACGTTATAACGTATAACGTTATATAGTATTACGTTATAACGTATAACGTTATATAGTATTACGTTATAACGTATAACATTATATCATATTACGTTATAACGTATAACGTTATATAGTATTACGTTATAACGTATAACGTTATATAGTATTACGTTATAACGTATAACGTTATATAGTATTACGTTATAACATATAACGTTATATAGTATTACGTTATAACGTATAACGTTATATAGTATTACGTTATAACGTATAACGATATATAGTATTACGTTATAACGTATAACGTTATATAGTATTACGTTATAACGTATAACGTTATATAGTATTACGTTATAACGTATAACGTTATATAGTATTACGTTATAACGTATAACGGTATATAGTATCACCATGTAACGTATAACGTTATATAGTATTACGTTATAACGTATAACGTTATATAGTATTACGTTATAACGTATAACGTTATATAGTATTACGTTATAACGTATAACATTATATAGTATTACGTTATAACGTATAACGTTATATAGTATTACGTTATAACGTATAACGTTATGAAGTATTACGTTATAACGTATAACGTTATATAGTATTACGTTATAACGTATAACGTTATATAGTATTACGTTATAACGTATAACGTTATATAGTATTACGTTATAACGTATAACGTTATGTAGTATTACGTTATAACGTATAACGTTATGTAGTATTACGTTATAACGTATAACGTCATATAGTATTACGTTATATCGTATAACGTTATATAGTATTACGTTATAACGTATAACGTTATAGAGTATTACGTTATAACGTATAACGTTATATAGTATTACGTTATAACGTATAACGTTATATAGTACTACGTTATAACGTATAACGTTATATAGTATTACGTTATAACGTATAACGTTATATAGTATTACGTTATAACGTATAACATTATATAGTATTACGTTAGAAAGTATAACGTTATATAGTATCACCATGTAACGTATAACGTTATATAGTATTACGTTATAACGTATAACGTTATATAGTATTACGTTAGAACGTATAACGTTATATAGTATTACGTTATAACGTATAACGTTATATAGTATTACGTTATAACGTATAACGTTATATAGTATTACGTTATAACGTATAACGTTATATAGTATTACGTTATAACGTATAACGTTATATAGTATTACGTTATAACGTATAACGTTATATAGTATTACGTTATAACGTATAACGTTATATAGTATTACGTTATAACGTATAACGTTATATAGTATTACGTTATAACGTATAACGTTATATAGTATTACCTTATAACGTATAACGTTATATAGTATCACCATGTAACGTATAACGTTATATAGTATTACGTTATAACGTATAACATTATATAGTATTACGTTATAACGTATAACGTTATATAGTATTACGTTATAACGTATAACATTATATAGTATTACGTTATAACGTATAACGTTATATAGTATTACGTTATAACGTATAACGTTATGTAGTATTACGTTATAACGTTATATAGTATCACCATATAACGTATAACGTTATATAGTATTACGTTATAACGTATAACGTTATATAGTATTACGTTATAACGTATAACGTTATATAGTATTACGTTATAACGTATAACATTATATCATATTACGTTATAACGTATAACGTTATATAGTATCACCATATAACGTATAACGTTATATAGTATTACGTTATAACGTATAACGTTATATAGTATTACGTTATAACATATAACGTTATATAGTATTAAGTTATAACGTATAACGTTATATAGTATTACGTTATAACGTTATATAGTATCACTATATAACGTATAACGTTATATAGCATTACGTTATAACGTATAACGTTATATAGTATTACGTTATAACGTATAACGTTATATAGTATTACGTTATAACGTATAACATTATATCATATTACGTTATAACGTATAACGTTATATAGTATTACGTTATAACGTATAACGTTATATAGTATTACGTTATAACGTATAACGTTGTATAGTATTACGTTATATCGTATAACGTTGTATAGTATTACGTTATAACGTATAACGTTATATAGTATTACCTTATAACGTATAACGTTATATAGTATCACCATGTAACGTATAACGTTATATAGTATTACGTTATAACGTATAACATTATATAGTATTACGTTATAACGTATAACGTTATATAGTATTACGTTATGACGTATAACATTATATAGTATTACGTTATAACGTATAACGTTATATAGTATTACGTTATAACGTATAACGTTATGTAGTATTACGTTATAACGTTATATAGTATCACCATATAACGTATAACGTTATATAGTATTACGTTATAACGTATAACGTTATATAGTATTACGTTATAACGTATAACGTTATATAGTATTACGTTATAACGTATAACATTATATCATATTACGTTATAACGTATAACGTTATATAGTATCACCATATAACGTATAACGTTATATAGTATTACGTTATAACGTATAACGTTATATAGTATTAAGTTATAACGTATAACGTTATATAGTATTACGTTATAACGTTATATAGTATCACCATATAACGTATAACATTATATAGTATTACGTTATAACGTATAACGTTATATAGTATTACGTTATAACGTATAACGTTATATAGTATTACGTTATAACGTATAACGATATATAGTATTACGTTATAACGTATAACGTTATATAGTATTACGTTATAACGTATAACGTTATATAGTATTACGTTATAACGTATAACGTTATATAGTATTACGTTATAACGTATAACGTTATATAGTATCACCATGTAACGTATAACGTTATATAGTATTACGTTATAACGTATAACGTTATATAGTATTACGTTATAACGTATAACGTTATATAGTATTACGTTATAACGTATAACGATATATAGAATTACGTTATAACGTATAACGTTATATAGTATTACGTTATGACGTATAACGTTATATAGTATTACGTTATATCGTATAACGTTATATAGTATTACGTTATATCGTATAACGTTATATAGTATTACGTTATAACGTATAACGTTATATAGTATTACGTTATAACGTATAACGTTATATAGTATTACGTTATAACGTATAACGTTATATAGTATTACGTTATAACGTATAACGTTATGTAATATTACCATATAAAGTATAACGTTATATAGTATTACGTTATAACGTATAACGTTGTATAGTATTACGTTATATCGTATAACGTTGTATAGTATTACGTTATATCGTATAACGTTATATAGTATTACGTTATAACGAATAACGTTATGTAGTATTACGTTATAACGTATAACGTTATGTAGTATTACGTTATAACGTATAACGTTATATAGTATTACGTTATATCGTATAACGTTATATAGTATTACGTTATAACGTATAACGTTATATAGTATTACGTTATAACGTATAACGTTATATAGTATTACGTTATAACGTATAACGTTATATAGTATTACGTTATAACGTATAACGTTATATAGTATTACGTTATAACATATAACGTTATATAGTATTACGTTATAACGTATAACATTATATAGTATTACGTTATAACGTTATATAGTATCACCATATAACGTATAACGTTATATAGTATTACGTTATAACGTATAACGTTATATAGTATTACGTTATAACGTATAACGTTATATAGTATTAAGTTATAACGTATAACGTTATATAGTATTACGTTATAACGTTACATAGTATCACCATATAACGTATAACGTTATATAGTATTACGTTATAACGTATAACGTTATATAGTATTACGTTATAACGTATAACGTTATATAGTATTACGTTATAACGTATAACGTTATATAGTATTACGTTATAACGTATAACGTTATATCATATTACGTTATAACGTATAACGTTATATAGTATTACGTTATAACGTATAACGTTATATAGTATTACGTTATAACGTATAACGTTATGTAGTATTACGTTATAACGTATAACGTTATGTAGTATTACGTTATAACGTATAACGTTATATAGTATTATGTTATAACGTATAACGTTATATAGTATTACGTTATAACGTATAACGTTATATAGTATTACGTTATAACGTATAACGTTATATAGTATTGCGTTATAACGTATAACGTTATATAGTATTACGTTATAACGTATAACGTTATGTAGTATTACGTTATAACGTATAACGTTATGTAGTATTACGTTATAACGTATAACGTTATGTAGTATTACGTTATATCGTATAACGTTATATAGTATTACGTTATATCGTATAACGTTATATAGTATTACGTTATATCGTATAACGTTATATAGTATTACGTTATATCGTATAACGTTATATAGTATTACGTTATAACGTATAACGTTATATAGTATTACGTTATAACGTATAACGTTATATAGTATTACGTTATAACGTATAACGTTATATAGTATTACGTTATAACGTATAACGTTATATAGTACTACGTTATAACGTATAACGTTATATAGTATTACGTTATAACGTATAACGTTATATAGTATCACCATGTAACGTATAACGTTATATAGTATTACGTTATAACGTATAACATTATATAGTATTACGTTATAACGTATAACGTTATATAGTATTACGTTATAACGTATAACATTATATAGTATTACGTTAGAACGTATAACGTTATATAGTATTACGTTATAACGTATAACGTTATATAGTATTACGTTATAACGTATAACGTTATGTAGTATTACGTTATAACGTATAACGTTATGTAGTATTACGTTATAACGTATAACGTTATATAGTATTACGTTATATCGTATAACGTTATATAGTATTACGTTATAACGTATAACGTTATATAGTATTACGTTATAACGTATAACGTTATATAGTATTACGTTATAACGTATAACGTTATATAGTATTACGTTATAACGTATAACGTTATATAGTATTACGTTATAACGTATAACGTTATATAGTATTACGTTATAACGTATAACGTTATATAGTATTACGTTATAACGTATAACGTTATATAGTATTACGTTATAACGTATAACGTTATATAGTATTACGTTATAACGTATAACGTTATATAGTATTACGTTATAACGTATAACGTTATATAGTATTGCGTTATAACGTATAACGTTATATAGTATCACCGTGTAACGTATAACGTTATATAGTATTACGTTATAACGTATAACGTTATATAGTATTACGTTATAACGTATAACGTTATATAGTATTACGTTATAACGTATAACGTTATATAGTATTACGTTATAACGTATAACGTTATATAGTATTACGTTATAACGTATAACGTTATATAGTATTACCTTATAACGTATAACGTTATATAGTATCACCATGTAACGTATAACGTTATATAGTATTACGTTATAACGTATAACATTATATAGTATTACGTTATAACGTATAACGTTATATAGTATTACGTTATAACGTATAACATTATATAGTATTACGTTATAACGTATAACGTTATATAGTATTACGTTATAACGTATAACGTTATGTAGTATTACGTTATAACGTTATATAGTATCACCATATAACGTATAACGTTATATAGTATTACGTTATAACGTATAACGTTATATAGTATTACGTTATAACGTATAACGTTATATAGTATTACGTTATAACGTATAACATTATATCATATTACGTTATAACGTATAACGTTATATAGTATCACCATATAACGTATAACGTTATATAGTATTACGTTATAACGTATAACGTTATATAGTATTACGTTATAACATATAACGTTATATAGTATTAAGTTATAACGTATAACGTTATATAGTATTACGTTATAACGTTATATAGTATCACTATATAACGTATAACGTTATAAGCATAACGTATTTTAGCAGTTACGGTTATAACGTATAACGTTATATAGTATTACGTTATAACGTATAACGTTATATAAGTATTACGTTATTATTTTATTATTACGTTATAACGTATAACATTATATCATATTACGTTATAACGTATAACGTTATATAGTATTACGTTATAACGTATAACGTTATATAGTATTACGTTATAACGTATAACGTTGTATAGTATTACGTTATATCGTATAACGTTGTATAGTATTACGTTATAACGTATAACGTTATATAGTATTACCTTATAACGTATAACGTTATATAGTATCACCATGTAACGTATAACGTTATATAGTATTACGTTATAACGTATAACATTATATAGTATTACGTTATAACGTATAACGTTATATAGTATTACGTTATGACGTATAACATTATATAGTATTACGTTATAACGTATAACGTTATATAGTATTACGTTATAACGTATAACGTTATGTAGTATTACGTTATAACGTTATATAGTATCACCATATAACGTATAACGTTATATAGTATTACGTTATAACGTATAACGTTATATAGTATTACGTTATAACGTATAACGTTATATAGTATTACGTTATAACGTATAACATTATATCATATTACGTTATAACGTATAACGTTATATAGTATCACCATATAACGTATAACGTTATATAGTATTACGTTATAACGTATAACGTTATATAGTATTAAGTTATAACGTATAACGTTATATAGTATTACGTTATAACGTTATATAGTATCACCATATAACGTATAACATTATATAGTATTACGTTATAACGTATAACGTTATATAGTATTACGTTATAACGTATAACGTTATATAGTATTACGTTATAACGTATAACGATATATAGTATTACGTTATAACGTATAACGTTATATAGTATTACGTTATAACGTATAACGTTATATAGTATTACGTTATAACGTATAACGTTATATAGTATTACGTTATAACGTATAACGTTATATAGTATCACCATGTAACGTATAACGTTATATAGTATTACGTTATAACGTATAACGTTATATAGTATTACGTTATAACGTATAACGTTATATAGTATTACGTTATAACGTATAACGATATATAGAATTACGTTATAACGTATAACGTTATATAGTATTACGTTATGACGTATAACGTTATATAGTATTACGTTATATCGTATAACGTTATATAGTATTACGTTATATCGTATAACGTTATATAGTATTACGTTATAACGTATAACGTTATATAGTATTACGTTATAACGTATAACGTTATATAGTATTACGTTATAACGTATAACGTTATATAGTATTACGTTATAACGTATAACGTTATGTAATATTACCATATAAAGTATAACGTTATATAGTATTACGTTATAACGTATAACGTTGTATAGTATTACGTTATATCGTATAACGTTGTATAGTATTACGTTATATCGTATAACGTTATATAGTATTACGTTATAACGAATAACGTTATGTAGTATTACGTTATAACGTATAACGTTATGTAGTATTACGTTATAACGTATAACGTTATATAGTATTACGTTATATCGTATAACGTTATATAGTATTACGTTATAACGTATAACGTTATATAGTATTACGTTATAACGTATAACGTTATATAGTATTACGTTATAACGTTACATAGTATCACCATATAACGTATAACGTTATATAGTATTACGTTATAACGTATAACGTTATATAGTATTACGTTATAACGTATAACGTTATATAGTATTACGTTATAACGTATAACGTTATATAGTATTACGTTATAACGTATAACGTTATATCATATTACGTTATAACGTATAACGTTATATAGTATTACGTTATAACGTATAACGTTATATAGTATTACGTTATAACGTATAACGTTATGTAGTATTACGTTATAACGTATAACGTTATGTAGTATTACGTTATAACGTATAACGTTATATAGTATTATGTTATAACGTATAACGTTATATAGTATTACGTTATAACGTATAACGTTATATAGTATTACGTTATAACGTATAACGTTATATAGTATTGCGTTATAACGTATAACGTTATATAGTATTACGTTATAACGTATAACGTTATGTAGTATTACGTTATAACGTATAACGTTATGTAGTATTACGTTATAACGTATAACGTTATGTAGTATTACGTTATATCGTATAACGTTATATAGTATTACGTTATATCGTATAACGTTATATAGTATTACGTTATATCGTATAACGTTATATAGTATTACGTTATATCGTATAACGTTATATAGTATTATGTTATAACGTATAACGTTATATAGTATTACGTTATAACGTATAACGTTATATAGTATTACGTTATAACGTATAACGTTATATAGTATTACGTTATAACGTATAACGTTATATAGTACTACGTTATAACGTATAACGTTATATAGTATTACGTTATAACGTATAACGTTATATAGTATTACGTTATAACGTATAACATTATATAGTATTACGTTAGAAAGTATAACGTTATATAGTATCACCATGTAACGTATAACGTTATTTAGTATTACGTTATAACGTATAACGTTATATAGTATTACGTTAGAACGTATAACGTTATATAGTATTACGTTATAACGTATAACGTTATATAGTATTACGTTATAACGTATAACGTTATGTAGTATTACGTTATAACGTATAACGTTATGTAGTATTACGTTATAACGTATAACGTTATATAGTATTACGTTATATCGTATAACGTTATATAGTATTACGTTATAACGTATAACGTTATATAGTATTACGTTATAACGTATAACGTTATATAGTATTACGTTATAACGTATAACGTTATATAGTATTACGTTATAACGTATAACGTTATATAGTATTACGTTATAACGTATAACGTTATATAGTATTACGTTATAACGTATAACGTTATATAGTATTACGTTATAACGTATAACGTTATATAGTATTACGTTATAACGTATAACGTTATATAGTATTACGTTATAACGTATAACGTTATATAGTATTACGTTATAACGTATAACGTTATATAGTATTGCGTTATAACGTATAACGTTATATAGTATCACCGTGTAACGTATAACGTTATATAGTATTACGTTATAACGTATAACATTATATAGTATTACGTTATAACGTATAACGTTATATAGTATTACGTTATAACGTATAACATTATATAGTATTACGTTATAACGTATAACGTTATATAGTATTACGTTATAACGTATAACGTTATGTAGTATTACGTTATAACGTTATATAGTATCACCATATAACGTATAACGTTATATAGTATTACGTTATAACGTATAACGTTATATAGTATTACGTTATAACGTATAACGTTATATAGTATTACGTTATAACGTATAACATTATATCATATTACGTTATAACGTATAACGTTATATAGTATCACCATATAACGTATAACGTTATATAGTATTACGTTATAACGTATAACGTTATATAGTATTACGTTATAACATATAACGTTATATAGTATTAAGTTATAACGTATAACGTTATATAGTATTACGTTATAACGTTATATAGTATCACTATATAACGTATAACGTTATATAGTATTACGTTATAACGTATAACGTTATATAGTATTACGTTATAACGTATAACGTTATATAGTATTACGTTATAACGTATAACATTATATCATATTACGTTATAACGTATAACGTTATATAGTATTACGTTATAACGTATAACGTTATGTAGTATTACGTTATAACGTATAACGTTATATAGTATTACGTTATAACGTATAACGTTATATAGTATTACGTTATAACGTATAACATTATATAGTATTACGTTATAACGTATAACGTTATATAGTATCACCATGTAACGTATAACGTTATATAGTATTACGTTATAACGTATAACGTTATATAGTATTACGTTATAACGTATAACGTTATATAGTATTACGTTATAACGTATAACGATATATAGAATTACGTTATAACGTATAACGTTATATAGTATTACGTTATGACGTATAACGTTATATAGTATTACGTTATATCGTATAACGTTATATAGTATTACGTTATATCGTATAACGTTATATAGTATTACGTTATAACGTATAACGTTATATAGTATTACGTTATAACGTATAACGTTATATAGTATTACGTTATAACGTATAACGTTATATAGTATTACGTTATAACGTATAACGTTATATAATATTACCATATAAAGTATAACGTTATATAGTATTACGTTATAACGTATAACGTTGTATAGTATTACGTTATATCGTATAACGTTGTATAGTATTACGTTATATCGTATAACGTTATATAGTATTACGTTATAACGTATAACGTTATATAGTATCACCATGTAACGTATAACGTTATATAGTATTACGTTATAACGTATAACGTTATATAGTATTACGTTATAACGTATAACGTTATATAGTATTACGTTATAACGTATAACGATATATAGAATTACGTTATAACGTATAACGTTATATAGAATTACGTTATGACGTATAACGTTATATAGTATTACGTTATATCGTATAACGTTATATAGTATTACGTTATATCGTATAACGTTATATAGTATTACGTTATAACGTATAACGTTATATAGTATTACGTTATAACGTATAACGTTATATAGTATTACGTTATAACGTATAACGTTATATAGTATTACGTTATAACGTATAACGTTATATAGTATCACCATATAACGTATAACGTTATATAGTATTACGTTATAACGTATAACGTTATATAGTATTACGTTATAACGTATAACGTTATATAGTATTACGTTATAACGTATAACATTATATCATATTACGTTATAACGTATAACGTTATATAGTATCACCATATAACGTATAACGTTATATAGTATTACGTTATAACGTATAACGTTATATAGTATTACGTTATAACATATAACGTTATATAGTATTAAGTTATAACGTATAACGTTATATAGTATTACGTTATAACGTTATATAGTATCACTATATAACGTATAACGTTATATAGCATTACGTTATAACGTATAACGTTATATAGTATTACGTTATAACGTATAACGTTATATAGTATTACGTTATAACGTATAACATTATATCATATTACGTTATAACGTATAACGTTATATAGTATTACGTTGTAACGTATAACGTTATATAGTATTACGTTATAACGTATAACGTTGTATGGTATTACGTTATATCGTATAACGTTGTATAGTATTACGTTATAACGTATAACGTTATATAGTATTACCTTATAACGTATAACGTTATATAGTATCACCATGTAACGTATAACGTTATATAGTATTACGTTATAACGTATAACATTATATAGTATTACGTTATAACGTATAACGTTATATAGTATTACGTTATAACGTATAACATTATATAGTATTACGTTATAACGTATAACGTTATATAGTATTACGTTATAACGTATAACGTTATGTAGTATTACGTTATAACGTTATATAGTATCACCATATAACGTATAACGTTATATAGTATTACGTTATAACGTATAACGTTATATAGTATTACGTTATAACGTATAACGTTATATAGTATTACGTTATAACGTATAACATTATATCATATTACGTTATAACGTATAACGTTATATAGTATCACCATATAACGTATAACGTTATATAGTATTACGTTATAACGTATAACGTTATATAGTATTAAGTTATAACGTATAACGTTATATAGTATTACGTTATAACGTTATATAGTATCACCATATAACGTATAACATTATATAGTATTACGTTATAACGTATAACGTTATATAGTATTACGTTATAACGTATAACGTTATATAGTATTACGTTATAACGTATAACGATATATAGTATTACGTTATAACGTATAACGTTATATAGTATTACGTTATAACGTATAACGTTATATAGTATTACGTTATAACGTATAACGTTATATAGTATTACGTTATAACGTATAACGTTATATAGTATCACCATGTAACGTATAACGTTATATAGTATTACGTTATAACGTATAACGTTATATAGTATTACGTTATAACGTATAACGTTATATAGTATTACGTTATAACGTATAACGATATATAGAATTACGTTATAACGTATAACGTTATATAGTATTACGTTATGACGTATAACGTTATATAGTATTACGTTATATCGTATAACGTTATATAGTATTACGTTATATCGTATAACGTTATATAGTATTACGTTATAACGTATAACGTTATATAGTATTACGTTATAACGTATAACGTTATATAGTATTACGTTATAACGTATAACGTTATATAGTATTACGTTATAACGTATAACGTTATGTAATATTACCATATAAAGTATAACGTTATATAGTATTACGTTATAACGTATAACGTTGTATAGTATTACGTTATATCGTATAACGTTGTATAGTATTACGTTATATCGTATAACGTTATATAGTATTACGTTATAACGAATAACGTTATGTAGTATTACGTTATAACGTATAACGTTATGTAGTATTACGTTATAACGTATAACGTTATATAGTATTACGTTATATCGTATAACGTTATATAGTATTACGTTATAACGTATAACGTTATATAGTATTACGTTATAACGTATAACGTTATATAGTATTACGTTATAACGTATAACGTTATATAGTATTACGTTATAACGTATAACGTTATATAGTATTACGTTATAACATATAACGTTATATAGTATTACGTTATAACGTATAACATTATATAGTATTACGTTATAACGTTATATAGTATCACCATATAACGTATAACGTTATATAGTATTACGTTATAACGTATAACGTTATATAGTATTACGTTATAACGTATAACGTTATATAGTATTAAGTTATAACGTATAACGTTATATAGTATTACGTTATAACGTTACATAGTATCACCATATAACGTATAACGTTATATAGTATTACGTTATAACGTATAACGTTATATAGTATTACGTTATAACGTATAACGTTATATAGTATTACGTTATAACGTATAACGTTATATAGTATTACGTTATAACGTATAACGTTATATCATATTACGTTATAACGTATAACGTTATATAGTATTACGTTATAACGTATAACGTTATATAGTATTACGTTATAACGTATAACGTTATGTAGTATTACGTTATAACGTATAACGTTATGTAGTATTACGTTATAACGTATAACGTTATATAGTATTATGTTATAACGTATAACGTTATATAGTATTACGTTATAACGTATAACGTTATATAGTATTACGTTATAACGTATAACGTTATATAGTATTGCGTTATAACGTATAACGTTATATAGTATTACGTTATAACGTATAACGTTATGTAGTATTACGTTATAACGTATAACGTTATGTAGTATTACGTTATAACGTATAACGTTATGTAGTATTACGTTATATCGTATAACGTTATATAGTATTACGTTATATCGTATAACGTTATATAGTATTACGTTATATCGTATAACGTTATATAGTATTACGTTATATCGTATAACGTTATATAGTATTATGTTATAACGTATAACGTTATATAGTATTACGTTATAACGTATAACGTTATATAGTATTACGTTATAACGTATAACGTTATATAGTATTACGTTATAACGTATAACGTTATATAGTACTACGTTATAACGTATAACGTTATATAGTATTACGTTATAACGTATAACGTTATATAGTATTACGTTATAACGTATAACATTATATAGTATTACGTTAGAAAGTATAACGTTATATAGTATCACCATGTAACGTATAACGTTATTTAGTATTACGTTATAACGTATAACGTTATATAGTATTACGTTAGAACGTATAACGTTATATAGTATTACGTTATAACGTATAACGTTATATAGTATTACGTTATAACGTATAACGTTATGTAGTATTACGTTATAACGTATAACGTTATGTAGTATTACGTTATAACGTATAACGTTATATAGTATTACGTTATATCGTATAACGTTATATAGTATTACGTTATAACGTATAACGTTATATAGTATTACGTTATAACGTATAACGTTATATAGTATTACGTTATAACGTATAACGTTATATAGTATTACGTTATAACGTATAACGTTATATAGTATTACGTTATAACGTATAACGTTATATAGTATTACGTTATAACGTATAACGTTATATAGTATTACGTTATAACGTATAACGTTATATAGTATTACGTTATAACGTATAACGTTATATAGTATTACGTTATAACGTATAACGTTATATAGTATTACGTTATAACGTATAACGTTATATAGTATTGCGTTATAACGTATAACGTTATATAGTATCACCGTGTAACGTATAACGTTATATAGTATTACGTTATAACGTATAACATTATATAGTATTACGTTATAACGCATAACGTTATATAGTATTACGTTATAACGTATAACATTATATAGTATTACGTTATAACGTATAACGTTATATAGTATTACGTTATAACGTATAACGTTATGTAGTATTACGTTATAACGTTATATAGTATCACCATATAACGTATAACGTTATATAGTATTACGTTATAACGTATAACGTTATATAGTATTACGTTATAACGTATAACGTTATATAGTATTACGTTATAACGTATAACATTATATCATATTACGTTATAACGTATAACGTTATATAGTATCACCATATAACGTATAACGTTATATAGTATTACGTTATAACGTATAACGTTATATAGTATTACGTTATAACATATAACGTTATATAGTATTAAGTTATAACGTATAACGTTATATAGTATTACGTTATAACGTTATATAGTATCACTATATAACGTATAACGTTATATAGTATTACGTTATAACGTATAACGTTATATAGTATTACGTTATAACGTATAACGTTATATAGTATTACGTTATAACGTATAACATTATATCATATTACGTTATAACGTATAACGTTATATAGTATTACGTTATAACGTATAACGTTATGTAGTATTACGTTATAACGTATAACGTTATATAGTATTACGTTATAACGTATAACGTTATATAGTATTACGTTATAACGTATAACATTATATAGTATTACGTTATAACGTATAACGTTATATAGTATCACCATGTAACGTATAACGTTATATAGTATTACGTTATAACGTATAACGTTATATAGTATTACGTTATAACGTATAACGTTATATAGTATTACGTTATAACGTATAACGATATATAGAATTACGTTATAACGTATAACGTTATATAGTATTACGTTATGACGTATAACGTTATATAGTATTACGTTATATCTTATAACGTTATATAGTATTACGTTATATCGTATAACGTTATATAGTATTACGTTATAACGTATAACGTTATATAGTATTACGTTATAACGTATAACGTTATATAGTATTACGTTATAACGTATAACGTTATATAGTATTACGTTATAACGTATAACGTTATATAATATTACCATATAAAGTATAACGTTATATAGTATTACGTTATAACGTATAACGTTGTATAGTATTACGTTATATCGTATAACGTTGTATAGTATTACGTTATATCGTATAACGTTATATAGTATTACGTTATAACGTATAACGTTATATAGTATCACCATGTAACGTATAACGTTATATAGTATTACGTTATAACGTATAACGTTATATAGTATTACGTTATAACGTATAACGTTATATAGTATTACGTTATAACGTATAACGATATATAGAATTACGTTATAACGTATAACGTTATATAGAATTACGTTATGACGTATAACGTTATATAGTATTACGTTATATCGTATAACGTTATATAGTATTACGTTATATCGTATAACGTTATATAGTATTACGTTATAACGTATAACGTTATATAGTATTACGTTATAACGTATAACGTTATATAGTATTACGTTATAACGTATAACGTTATATAGTATTACGTTATAACGTATAACGTTATATAATATTACCATATAAAGTATAACGTTATATAGTATTACGTTATAACGTATAACGTTATATAATATTACCATATAAAGTATAACGTTATATAGTATTACGTTATAACGTATAACGTTGTATAGTATTACGTTATATCGTATAACGTTGTATAGTATTACGTTATATCGTATAACGTTATATAGTATTACGTTATAACGTATAACGTTATATAGTATTACGTTATAACGTATAACGTTATATAGTATTACGTTATAACGTATAACGTTATGTAGTATTACGTTATATCGTATAACGTTATATAGTATTACGTTATATCGTATAACGTTATATAGTATTATGTTATAACGTATAACGTTATATAGTATTACGTTATAACGTATAACGTTATATAGTATTACGTTATAACGTATAACGTTATATAGTATTACGTTATAACGTATAACGTTATATAGTATTACGTTATAACGTATAACGTTATGTAGTATTACGTTATAACGTATAACGTTATGTAGTATTACGTTATAACGTATAACGTTATGTAGTATTACGTTATATCGTATAACGTTATATAGTATTACGTTATATCGTATAACGTTATATAGTATTATGTTATAACGTATAACGTTATATAGTATTACGTTATAACGTATAACGTTATATAGTATTACGTTATAACGTATAACGTTATATAGTATTACGTTATAACGTATAACGTTATATAGTACTACGTTATAACGTATAACGTTATATAGTATTACGTTATAACGTATAACGTTATATAGTATTACGTTATAACGTATAACATTATATAGTATTACGTTAGAAAGTATAACGTTATATAGTATCACCATGTAACGTATAACGTTATATAGTATTACGTTATAACGTATAACGTTATATAGTATTACGTTATAACGTATAACGTTATATAGTATTACGTTTTAACGTATAACGTTATATAGTATTACGTTATAACGTATAACGTTATATAGTATTACGTTATAACGTATAACGTTATATAGTATTACGTTATAACGTATAACGTTATATAGTATCACCGTGTAACGTATAACGTTATATAGTATTACGTTATAACGTATAACATTATATAGTATTACGTTATAACGTATAACGTTATATAGTATTACGTTATAACGTATAACATTATATAGTATTACGTTATAACGTATAACGTTATATAGTATTACGTTATAACGTATAACGTTATGTAGTATTACGTTATAACGTTATATAGTATCACCATATAACGTATAACGTTATATAGTATTACGTTATAACGTATAACGTTATATAGTATTACGTTATAACGTATAACGTTATATAGTATTACGTTATAACGTATAACATTATATCATATTACGTTATAACGTATAACGTTATATAGTATCACCATATAACGTATAACGTTATATAGTATTACGTTATAACGTATAACGTTATATAGTATTACGTTATAACATATAACGTTATATAGTATTAAGTTATAACGTATAACGTTATATAGTATTACGTTATAACGTTATATAGTATCACTATATAACGTATAACGTTATATAGTATTACGTTATAACGTATAACGTTATATAGTATTACGTTATAACGTATAACGTTATATAGTATTACGTTATAACGTATAACATTATATCATATTACGTTATAACGTATAACGTTATATAGTATTACGTTATAACGTATAACGTTATGTAGTATTACGTTATAACGTATAACGTTATATAGTATTACGTTATAACGTATAACGTTATATAGTATTACGTTATAACGTATAACATTATATAGTATTACGTTATAACGTATAACGTTATATAGTATCACCATGTAACGTATAACGTTATATAGTATTACGTTATAACGTATAACGTTATATAGTATTACGTTATAACGTATAACGTTATATAGTATTACGTTATAACGTATAACGATATATAGAATTACGTTATAACGTATAACGTTATATAGTATTACGTTATGACGTATAACGTTATATAGTATTACGTTATATCGTATAACGTTATATAGTATTACGTTATATCGTATAACGTTATATAGTATTACGTTATAACGTATAACGTTATATAGTATTACGTTATAACGTTATATAGTATCACTATATAACGTATAACGTTATATAGTATTACGTTATAACGTATAACGTTATATAGTATTACGTTATAACGTATAACGTTATATAGTATTACGTTATAACGTATAACATTATATCATATTACGTTATAACGTATAACGTTATATAGTATTACGTTATAACGTATAACGTTATGTAGTATTACGTTATAACGTATAACGTTATATAGTATTACGTTATAACGTATAACGTTATATAGTATTACGTTATAACGTATAACGTTATATAGTATTACGTTATAACGTATAACATTATATCATATTACGTTATAACGTATAACGTTATATAGTATTACGTTATAACGTATAACGTTATATAGTATTACGTTATAACGTATAACGTTGTATAGTATTACGTTATATCGTATAACGTTGTATAGTATTACGTTATAACGTATAACGTTATATAGTATTACCTTATAACGTATAACGTTATATAGTATCACCATGTAACGTATAACGTTATATAGTATTACGTTATAACGTATAACATTATATAGTATTACGTTATAACGTATAACGTTATATAGTATTACGTTATAACGTATAACATTATATAGTATTACGTTATAACGTATAACGTTATATAGCATTACGTTATAACGTATAACGTTATGTAGTATTACGTTATAACGTTATATAGTATCACCATATAACGTATAACGTTATATAGTATTACGTTATAACGTATAACGTTATATAGTATTACGTTATAACGTATAACGTTATATAGTATTACGTTATAACGTATAACATTATATCATATTACGTTATAACGTATAACGTTATATAGTATCACCATATAACGTATAACGTTATATAGTATTACGTTATAACGTATAACGTTATATAGTATTAAGTTATAACGTATAACGTTATATAGTATTACGTTATAACGTTATATAGTATCACCATATAACGTATAACATTATATAGTATTACGTTATAACGTATAACGTTATATAGTATTACGTTATAACGTATAACGTTATATAGTATTACGTTATAACGTATAACGATATATAGTATTACGTTATAACGTATAACGTTATATAGTATTACGTTATAACGTATAACGTTATATAGTATTACGTTATAACGTATAACGTTATATAGTATTACGTTATAACGTATAACGTTATATAGTATCACCATGTAACGTATAACGTTATATAGTATTACGTTATAACGTATAACGTTATATAGTATTACGTTATAACGTATAACGTTATATAGTATTACGTTATAACGTATAACGATATATAGAATTACGTTATAACGTATAACGTTATATAGTATTACGTTATGACGTATAACGTTATATAGTATTACGTTATAACGTATAACGTTATATAGTATTACGTTATAACGTATAACGTTATATAGTATTACGTTATAACGTATAACGTTATGTAATATTACCATATAAAGTATAACGTTATATAGTATTACGTTATAACGTATAACGTTGTATAGTATTACGTTATATCGTATAACGTTGTATAGTATTACGTTATATCGTATAACGTTATATAGTATTACGTTATAACGAATAACGTTATGTAGTATTACGTTATAACGTATAACGTTATGTAGTATTACGTTATAACGTATAACGTTATATAGTATTACGTTATATCGTATAACGTTATATAGTATTACGTTATAACGTATAACGTTATATAGTATTACGTTATAACGTATAACGTTATATAGTATTACGTTATAACGTATAACGTTATATAGTATTACGTTATAACGTATAACGTTATATAGTATTACGTTATAACATATAACGTTATATAGTATTACGTTATAACGTATAACATTATATAGTATTACGTTATAACGTTATATAGTATCACCATATAACGTATAACGTTATATAGTATTACGTTATAACGTATAACGTTATATAGTATTACGTTATAACGTATAACGTTATATAGTATTAAGTTATAACGTATAACGTTATATAGTATTACGTTATAACGTTACATAGTATCACCATATAACGTATAACGTTATATAGTATTACGTTATAACGTATAACGTTATATAGTATTACGTTATAACGTATAACGTTATATAGTATTACGTTATAACGTATAACGTTATATAGTATTACGTTATAACGTATAACGTTATATCATATTACGTTATAACGTATAACGTTATATAGTATTACGTTATAACGTATAACGTTATATAGTATTACGTTATAACGTATAACGTTATGTAGTATTACGTTATAACGTATAACGTTATGTAGTATTACGTTATAACTTATAACGTTATATAGTATTATGTTATAACGTATAACGTTATATAGTATTACGTTATAACGTATAACGTTATATAGTATTACGTTATAACGTATAACGTTATATAGTATTGCGTTATAACGTATAACGTTATATAGTATTACGTTATAACGTATAACGTTATGTAGTATTACGTTATAACGTATAACGTTATGTAGTATTACGTTATAACGTATAACGTTATGTAGTATTACGTTATATCGTATAACGTTATATAGTATTACGTTATATCGTATAACGTTATATAGTATTACGTTATAACGTATAACGTTATATAGTATTACGTTATAACGTATAACGTTATATAGTATTACGTTATAACGTATAACGTTATATAGTATTACGTTATAACGTATAACGTTATATAGTACTACGTTATAACGTATAACGTTATATAGTATTACGTTATAACGTATAACGTTATATAGTATTACGTTATAACGTATAACATTATATAGTATTACGTTAGAAAGTATAACGTTATATAGTATCACCATGTAACGTATAACGTTATTTAGTATTACGTTATAACGTATAACGTTATATAGTATTACGTTAGAACGTATAACGTTATATAGTATTACGTTATAACGTATAACGTTATATAGTATTACGTTATAACGTATAACGTTATGTAGTATTACGTTATAACGTATAACGTTATGTAGTATTACGTTATAACGTATAACGTTATATAGTATTACGTTATATCGTATAACGTTATATAGTATTACGTTATAACGTATAACGTTATATAGTATTACGTTATAACGTATAACGTTATATAGTATTACGTTATAACGTATAACGTTATATAGTATTACGTTATAACGTATAACGTTATATAGTATTACGTTATAACGTATAACGTTATATAGTATTACGTTATAACGTATAACGTTATATAGTATTACGTTATAACGTATAACGTTATATAGTATTACGTTATAACGTATAACGTTATATAGTATTACGTTATAACGTATAACGTTATATAGTATTACGTTATAACGTATAACGTTATATAGTATTGCGTTATAACGTATAACGTTATATAGTATCACCGTGTAACGTATAACGTTATATAGTATTACGTTATAACGTATAACATTATATAGTATTACGTTATAACGTATAACGTTATATAGTATTACGTTATAACGTATAACATTATATAGTATTACGTTATAACGTATAACGTTATATAGTATTACGTTATAACGTATAACGTTATGTAGTATTACGTTATAACGTTATATAGTATCACCATATAACGTATAACGTTATATAGTATTACGTTATAACGTATAACGTTATATAGTATTACGTTATAACGTATAACGTTATATAGTATTACGTTATAACGTATAACATTATATCATATTACGTTATAACGTATAACGTTATATAGTATCACCATATAACGTATAACGTTATATAGTATTACGTTATAACGTATAACGTTATATAGTATTACGTTATAACATATAACGTTATATAGTATTAAGTTATAACGTATAACGTTATATAGTATTACGTTATAACGTTATATAGTATCACTATATAACGTATAACGTTATATAGTATTACGTTATAACGTATAACGTTATATAGTATTACGTTATAACGTATAACGTTATATAGTATTACGTTATAACGTATAACATTATATCATATTACGTTATAACGTATAACGTTATATAGTATTACGTTATAACGTATAACGTTATGTAGTATTACGTTATAACGTATAACGTTATATAGTATTACGTTATAACGTATAACGTTATATAGTATTACGTTATAACGTATAACATTATATAGTATTACGTTATAACGTATAACGTTATATAGTATCACCATGTAACGTATAACGTTATATAGTATTACGTTATAACGTATAACGTTATATAGTATTACGTTATAACGTATAACGTTATATAGTATTACGTTATAACGTATAACGATATATAGAATTACGTTATAACGTATAACGTTATATAGTATTACGTTATGACGTATAACGTTATATAGTATTACGTTATATCGTATAACGTTATATAGTATTACGTTATATCGTATAACGTTATATAGTATTACGTTATAACGTATAACGTTATATAGTATTACGTTATAACGTATAACGTTATATAGTATTACGTTATAACGTATAACGTTATATAGTATTACGTTATAACGTATAACGTTATATAATATTACCATATAAAGTATAACGTTATATAGTATTACGTTATAACGTATAACGTTGTATAGTATTACGTTATATCGTATAACGTTGTATAGTATTACGTTATACCGTATAACGTTATATAGTATTACGTTATAACGTATAACGTTATATAGTATCACCATGTAACGTATAACGTTATATAGTATTACGTTATAACGTATAACGTTATATAGTATTACGTTATAACGTATAACGTTATATAGTATTACGTTATAACGTATAACGATATATAGAATTACGTTATAACGTATAACGTTATATAGAATTACGTTATGACGTATAACGTTATATAGTATTACGTTATATCGTATAACGTTATATAGTATTATGTTATAACGTATAACGTTATATAGTATTACGTTGTTATAACGTATAACGTTATATAGTATTACGTTATAACGTATAACGTTATATAGTATTACGTTATAACGTATAACGTTATATAGTATTACGTTATAACGTATAACGTTATGTAGTATTACGTTATAACGTATAACGTTATGTAGTATTACGTTATAACGTATAACGTTATGTAGTATTACGTTATAACGTATATCGTTATGTAGTATTACGTTATATCGTATAACGTTATATAGTATTACGTTATATCGTATAACGTTATATAGTATTATGTTATAACGTATAACGTTATATAGTATTACGTTATAACGTATAACGTTATATAGTATTACGTTATAACGTATAACGTTATATAGTATTACGTTATAACGTATAACGTTATATAGTACTACGTTATAACGTATAACGTTATATAGTATTACGTTATAACGTATAACGTTATATAGTATTACGTTATAACGTATAACGTTATGTAGTATTACGTTATAACGTATAACGTTATATAGTATTACGTTATATCGTATAACGTTATATAGTATTACGTTATATCGTATAACGTTATATAGTATTATGTTATAACGTATAACGTTATATAGTATTACGTTATAACGTATAACGTTATATAGTATTACGTTATAACGTATAACGTTATATAGTATTACGTTATAACGTATAACGTTATATAGTATTACGTTATAACGTATAACGTTATGTAGTATTACGTTATAACGTATAACGTTATGTAGTATTACGTTATAACGTATATCGTTATGTAGTATTACGTTATATCGTATAAACGTTATATAGTATTACGTTATATCGTATAACGTTATATAGTATTATGTTATAACGTATAACGTTATATAGTATTACGTTATAACGTATAACGTTATATAGTATTACGTTATAACGTATAACGTTATATAGTATTACGTTATAACGTATAACGTTATATAGTACTACGTTATAACGTATAACGTTATATAGTATTACGTTATAACGTATAACGTTATATAGTATTACGTTATAACGTATAACATTATATAGTATTACGTTAGAAAGTATAACGTTATATAGTATCACCATGTAACGTATAACGTTATATAGTATTACGTTATAACGTATAACGTTATATAGTATTACGTTATAACGTATAACGTTATATAGTATTACGTTTTAACGTATAACGTTATATAGTATTACGTTATAACGTATAACGTTATATAGTATTACGTTATAACGTATAACGTTATATAGTAATTACGTTATAACGTATAACGTTATATAGTATCACCGTGTAACGTATAACGTTATATAGTATTACGTTATAACGTATAACATTATATAGTATTACGTTATAACGTATAACGTTATATAGTATTACGTTATAACGTATAACATTATATAGTATTACGTTATAACGTATAACGTTATATAGTATTACGTTATAACGTATAACGTTATGTAGTATTACGTTATAACGTTATATAGTATCACCATATAACGTATAACGTTATATAGTATTACGTTATAACGTATAACGTTATATAGTATTACGTTATAACGTATAACGTTATATAGTATTACGTTATAACGTATAACATTATATCATATTACGTTATAACGTATAACGTTATATAGTATCACCATATAACGTATAACGTTATATAGTATTACGTTATAACGTATAACGTTATATAGTATTACGTTATAACATATAACGTTATATAGTATTAGGTTATAACGTATAACGTTATATAGTATTACGTTATAACGTTATATAGTATCACTATATAACGTATAACGTTATATAGTATTACGTTATAACGTATAACGTTATATAGTATTACGTTATAACGTATAACGTTATATAGTATTACGTTATAACGTATAACATTATATCATATTACGTTATAACGTATAACGTTATATAGTATTACGTTATAACGTATAACGTTATGTAGTATTACGTTATAACGTATAACGTTATATAGTATTACGTTATAACGTATAACGTTATATAGTATTACGTTATAACGTATAACATTATATAGTATTACGTTATAAACGTATAACGTTATATAGTATCACCATGTAACGTATAACGTTATATAGTATTACGTTATAACGTATAACGTTATGTAGTATTACGTTATAACGTATAACGTTATATAGTATTACGTTATAACGTATAACGATATATAGAATTACGTTATAACGTATAACGTTATATAGTATTACGTTATGACGTATAACGTTATATAGTATTACGTTATATCGTATAACGTTATATAGTATTACGTTATATCGTATAACGTTATATAGTATTACGTTATAACGTATAACGTTATATAGTATTACGTTATAACGTATAACGTTATATAGTATTACGTTATAACGTATAACGTTATATAGTATTACGTTATAACGTATAACGTTATATAATATTACCATATAAAGTATAACGTTATATAGTATTACGTTATAACGTATAACGTTGTATAGTATTACGTTATATCGTATAACGTTGTATAGTATTACGTTATATCGTATAACGTTATATAGTATTACGTTATAACGTATAACGTTATGTAGTATTACGTTATAACGTATAACGTTATGTAGTATTACGTTATAACGTATAACGTTATATAGTATTACGTTATAACGTATAACGTTATATAGTATTACGTTATATCGTATAACGTTATATAGTATTACGTTATAACGTATAACGTTATATAGTATTACGTTATAACGTATAACGTTATATAGTATTACGTTATAACGTATAACGTTATATAGTATTACGTTATAACGTATAACGTTATATAGTATTACGTTATAACGTATAACGTTATATAGTATTACGTTATAACATATAACGTTATATAGTATTACGTTATAACGTATAACATTATATAGTATTACGTTATAACGTTATATAGTATCACCATATAACGTATAACGTTATATAGTATTACGTTATAACGTATAACGTTATATAGTATTACGTTATAACGTATAACGTTATATAGTATTAAGTTATAACGTATAACGTTATATAGTATTACGTTATAACGTTATATAGTATCACCATATAACGTATAACGTTATATAGTATTACGTTATAACGTATAACGTTATATAGTATTACGTTATAACGTATAACGTTATATAGTATTACGTTATAACGTATAACGTTATATAGTATTACGTTATAACGTATAACGTTATATCATATTACGTTATAACGTATAACGTTATATAGTATTACGTTATAACGTATAACGTTATATAGTATTACGTTATAACGTATAACGTTATATAGTATTAAGTTATAACGTATAACGTTATATAGTATTACGTTATAACGTTATATAGTATCACCATATAACGTATAACGTTATATAGTATTACGTTATAACGTATAACGTTATATAGTATTACGTTATAACGTATAACGTTATATAGTATTAAGTTATAACGTATAACGTTATATAGTATTTACGTTATAACGTTATATAGTATCACCATATAACGTATA
>NW_027185064.1:0-37123 GCF_040668555.2 Bombus flavifrons
ATATAACGTTATACGTTATAACTTAATACTATATAACGTTATACGTTATAACGTAATACTATATAAAGTTATACTTATAACTTAATACTATATAACGTTATACGTTACATGGTGATACTATATATCGTTATACGTTATAGCGTAATACTATATAATGTTATACGTTATAACGTAATACTATAAAATGTTATACGTTATAACGAAATACTATATAACGCTATACGTTATAACGTAATACTATATAACGTTATACGTCATAACGTAATACTATATAACGTTATACGTTATAACTTAATACTATATAACGTTATACGTTATAACGTAATACTATATAATGTTATACGTCATAACGTAATACTATATAACGTTATACGTTACATGGTGATACTATATAACGTTATACGTTATAACGTAATACTATAAAATGTTATACGTTATAACGAAATACTATATAACGCTATACGTTATAACGTAATACTATATAACGTTATACGTCATAACGTAATACTATATAACGTTATACGTTACATGGTGATACTATATAACGTTATACGTTATAACGTAATACTATATAACGTTATATGTTATAACGTAATACTATATAACGTTATACGATATAACGTAATACCATATAACGTTATACGTTATAACGTAATACTATATAACGCTACACGTTATAGCGTAATACTATATAACGTTATACGTTATAACGTAATACTATATAACGTTATACGTTACAACGTAATACTATATAACGTTATACGTTATAACGTAATACTATATAACGTTATACGTTATAACGTAATACTATATAGCGTTATACGTTACATGGTGATACTATATAACGTTATACGTTATAACGTAATACTATATAACGTTATACGTTATATGGTGATACTATATAACGTTATAACGTAATACTATATAACGTTATACGTTATAACTTAATACTATATAACGTTATACGTTATAACGTAATACTATATAAAGTTATACTTTATAACTTAATACTATATAACGTTATACGTTACATGGTGATACTATATATCGTTATACGTTATAGCGTAATACTATATAATGTTATACGTTATAACGTAACTCTATATAACGTTATACGTTATACCGTAATACTATATAACGTTATACGTCATAACGTAATACTATATAACGTTATACGTTATAACTTAATACTATATAACGTTATACGTTCTAACGTAATACTATATAACGTTATACGTCATAACGTAATGCTATATAACGTTATACGTCACAACGTAAAACTATATAACGTTATACGTTATAACGTAATACTATATAACGTTATACGTTATAACTTAATACTATATAACGTTATACGTTATAACGTAATACTATATAACGTTATACGTCATAACGTAATACTATATAACGTTATACGTTACATGGTGATACTATATAACGTTATACGTTATAACGTAATACTATAAAATGTTATACGTTATAACGAAATACTATATAACGCTATACGTTATAACGTAATACTATATAACGTTATACGTCATAACGTAATACTATATAACGTTATACGTTATAACTTAATACTATATAACGTTATACGTTATAACGTAATACTATATAATGTTATACGTCATAACGTAATACTATATAACGTTATACGTTACATGGTGATACTATATAACGTTATACGTTATAACGTAATACTATAAAATGTTATACGTTATAACGAAATACTATATAACGCTATACGTTATAACGTAATACTATATAACGTTATACGTCATAACGTAATACTATATAACGTTATACGTTACATGGTGATACTATATAACGTTATACGTTATAACGTAATACTATATAACGTTATATGTTATAACGTAATACTATATAACGTTATACGATATAACGTAATACCATATAACGTTATACGTTATAACGTAATACTATATAACGCTACACGTTATAGCGTAATACTATATAACGTTATACGTTATAACGTAATACTATATAACGTTATACGTTACAACGTAATACTATATAACGTTATACGTTATAACGTAATACTATATAACGTTATACGTTATAACGTAATACTATATAGCGTTATACGTTACATGGTGATACTATATAACGTTATACGTTATAACGTAATACTATATAACGTTATACGTTATATGGTGATACTATATAACGTTATAACGTAATACTATATAACGTTATACGTTATAACTTAATACTATATAACGTTATACGTTATAACGTAATACTATATAAAGTTATACTTTATAACTTAATACTATATAACGTTATACGTTACATGGTGATACTATATATCGTTATACGTTATAGCGTAATACTATATAATGTTATACGTTATAACGTAATACTATAAAATGTTATACGTTATAACGAAATACTATATAACGCTATACGTTATAACGTAATACTATATAACGTTATACGTCATAACGTAATACTATATAACGTTATACGTTATAACTTAATACTATATAACGTTATACGTTATAACGTAATACTATATAATGTTATACGTCATAACGTAATACTATATAACGTTATACGTTACATGGTGATACTATATAACGTTATACGTTATAACGTAATACTATAAAATGTTATACGTTATAACGAAATACTATATAACGCTATACGTTATAACGTAATACTATATAACGTTATACGTCATAACGTAATACTATATAACGTTATACGTTACATGGTGATACTATATAACGTTATACGTTATAACGTAATACTATATAACGTTATATGTTATAACGTAATACTATATAACGTTATACGATATAACGTAATACCATATAACGTTATACGTTATAACGTAATACTATATAACGCTACACGTTATAGCGTAATACTATATAACGTTATACGTTATAACGTAATACTATATAACGTTATACGTTACAACGTAATACTATATAACGTTATACGTTATAACGTAATACTATATAACGTTATACGTTATAACGTAATACTATATAGCGTTATACGTTACATGGTGATACTATATAACGTTATACGTTATAACGTAATACTATATAACGTTATACGTTATATGGTGATACTATATAACGTTATAACGTAATACTATATAACGTTATACGTTATAACTTAATACTATATAACGTTATACGTTATAACGTAATACTATATAAAGTTATACTTTATAACTTAATACTATATAACGTTATACGTTACATGGTGATACTATATATCGTTATACGTTATAGCGTAATACTATATAATGTTATACGTTATAACGTAATACTATATAACGTTATACGTTATACCGTAATACTATATAACGTTATACGTCATAACGTAATACTATATAACGTTATACGTCATAACGTAATACTATATAACGTTATACGTTACATGGTGATACTATATAACGTTATACGTTATAACGTAATACTATAAAATGTTATACGTTATAACGAAATACTATATAACGCTATACGTTATAACGTAATACTATATAACGTTATACGTCATAACGTAATACTATATAACGTTATACGTTATAACTTAATACTATATAACGTTATACGTTATAACGTAATACTATATAATGTTATACGTCATAACGTAATACTATATAACGTTATACGTTACATGGTGATACTATATAACGTTATACGTTATAACGTAATACTATAAAATGTTATACGTTATAACGAAATACTATATAACGCTATACGTTATAACGTAATACTATATAACGTTATACGTCATAACGTAATACTATATAACGTTATACGTTACATGGTGATACTATATAACGTTATACGTTATAACGTAATACTATATAACGTTATATGTTATAACGTAATACTATATAACGTTATACGATATAACGTAATACCATATAACGTTATACGTTATAACGTAATACTATATAACGCTACACGTTATAGCGTAATACTATATAACGTTATACGTTATAACGTAATACTATATAACGTTATACGTTACAACGTAATACTATATAACGTTATACGTTATAACGTAATACTATATAACGTTATACGTTATAACGTAATACTATATAGCGTTATACGTTACATGGTGATACTATATAACGTTATACGTTATAACGTAATACTATATAACGTTATACGTTATATGGTGATACTATATAACGTTATAACGTAATACTATATAACGTTATACGTTATAACTTAATACTATATAACGTTATACGTTATAACGTAATACTATATAAAGTTATACTTTATAACTTAATACTATATAACGTTATACGTTACATGGTGATACTATATATCGTTATACGTTATAGCGTAATACTATATAATGTTATACGTTATAACGTAATACTATAAAATGTTATACGTTATAACGAAATACTATATAACGCTATACGTTATAACGTAATACTATATAACGTTATACGTCATAACGTAATACTATATAACGTTATACGTTATAACTTAATACTATATAACGTTATACGTTATAACGTAATACTATATAATGTTATACGTCATAACGTAATACTATATAACGTTATACGTTACATGGTGATACTATATAACGTTATACGTTATAACGTAATACTATAAAATGTTATACGTTATAACGAAATACTATATAACGCTATACGTTATAACGTAATACTATATAACGTTATACGTCATAACGTAATACTATATAACGTTATACGTTACATGGTGATACTATATAACGTTATACGTTATAACGTAATACTATATAACGTTATATGTTATAACGTAATACTATATAACGTTATACGATATAACGTAATACCATATAACGTTATACGTTATAACGTAATACTATATAACGCTACACGTTATAGCGTAATACTATATAACGTTATACGTTATAACGTAATACTATATAACGTTATACGTTACAACGTAATACTATATAACGTTATACGTTATAACGTAATACTATATAACGTTATACGTTATAACGTAATACTATATAGCGTTATACGTTACATGGTGATACTATATAACGTTATACGTTATAACGTAATACTATATAACGTTATACGTTATATGGTGATACTATATAACGTTATAACGTAATACTATATAACGTTATACGTTATAACTTAATACTATATAACGTTATACGTTATAACGTAATACTATATAAAGTTATACTTTATAACTTAATACTATATAACGTTATACGTTACATGGTGATACTATATATCGTTATACGTTATAGCGTAATACTATATAATGTTATACGTTATAACGTAATACTATATAACGTTATACGTTATACCGTAATACTATATAACGTTATACGTCATAACGTAATACTATATAACGTTATACGTCATAACGTAATACTATATAACCTTATACGTTACAACGTAATACTATATAACGTTATACGTTATAACTTAATACTATATAACGTTATACGTTATAACGTAATACTATATAACGTTATACGTTATAACGTAGTACTATATAACGTTATACGATATAACGTAATACTATATAACGTTATACGTTATAACGTAATACTATATAACGTTATACGTTATAACGTAATACTATATAACGTTATACTTTACATGGTGATACTATATAACGTTATACGTTATAACGTAATACTATAAAATGTTATACGTTATAACGAAATACTATATAACGCTATACGTTATAACGTAATACTATATAACGTTATACGTCATAACGTAATACTATATAACGTTATACGTTACATGGTGATACTATATAACGTTATACGTTATAACGTAATACTATATAACGTTATATGTTATAACGTAATACTATATAACGTTATACGTTATAACGTAATACCATATAACGTTATACGTTATAACGTAATACTATATAGCGTTATACGTTACATGGTGATACTATATAACGTTATACGTTATAACGTAATACTATATAACGTTATACGTTATATGGTGATACTATATAACGTTATAACGTAATACTATGTAACGTTATACGTTATAACTTAATACTATATAACGTTATACGTTATAACGTAATACTATATAAAGTTATACTTTATAACTTAATACTATATAACGTTATACGTTACATGGTGATACTATATATCGTTATACGTTATAGCGTAATACTATATAATGTTATACGTTATAACGTAATACTATATAACGTTATACGTTATACCGTAATACTATATAACGTTATACGTCATAACGTAATACTATATAACGTTATACGTCATAACGTAATACTATATAACGTTATACGTTATAACGTAATACTATAAAACGTTATACGTTATAACTTAATACTATATAACGTTATACGTTCTAACGTAATACTATATAACGTTATACGTCATAACGTAATACTATATAACGTTATACGTTATAACGTAATACTATATAACGTTATACGTTATATGGTGATACTATATAACGTTATAACGTAATACTATATAACGTTATACGTTATAACGTAATACTATATAACGTTATACGTCATAACGTAATGCTATATAACGTTATACGTCACAACGTAAAACTATATAACGTTATACGTTATAACGTAATACTATATAACGTTATACGTTATAACTTAATACTATATAACGTTATACGTTATAACGTAATACTATATAACGTTATACGTCATAACGTAATACTATATAACGTTATACGTTACATGGTGATACTATATAACGTTATACGTTATAACGTAATACTATAAAATGTTATACGTTATAACGAAATACTATATAACGCTATACGTTATAACGTAATACTATATAACGTTATACGTCATAACGTAATACTATATAACGTTATACGTTATAACTTAATACTATATAACGTTATACGTTATAACGTAATACTATATAATGTTATACGTCATAACGTAATACTATATAACGTTATACGTTACATGGTGATACTATATAACGTTATACGTTATAACGTAATACTATAAAATGTTATACGTTATAACGAAATACTATATAACGCTATACGTTATAACGTAATACTATATAACGTTATACGTCATAACGTAATACTATATAACGTTATACGTTACATGGTGATACTATATAACGTTATACGTTATAACGTAATACTATATAACGTTATATGTTATAACGTAATACTATATAACGTTATACGATATAACGTAATACCATATAACGTTATACGTTATAACGTAATACTATATAACGCTACACGTTATAGCGTAATACTATATAACGTTATACGTTATAACGTAATACTATATAACGTTATACGTTACAACGTAATACTATATAACGTTATACGTTATAACGTAATACTATATAGCGTTATACGTTACATGGTGATACTATATAACGTTATACGTTATAACGTAATACTATATAACGTTATACGTTATATGGTGATACTATATAACGTTATAACGTAATACTATATAACGTTATACGTTATAACTTAATACTATATAACGTTATACGTTATAACGTAATACTATATAAAGTTATACTTTATAACTTAATACTATATAACGTTATACGTTACATGGTGATACTATATATCGTTATACGTTATAGCGTAATACTATATAATGTTATACGTTATAACGTAATACTATAAAATGTTATACGTTATAACGAAATACTATATAACGCTATACGTTATAACGTAATACTATATAACGTTATACGTCATAACGTAATACTATATAACGTTATACGTTATAACTTAATACTATATAACGTTATACGTTATAACGTAATACTATATAATGTTATACGTCATAACGTAATACTATATAACGTTATACGTTACATGGTGATACTATATAACGTTATACGTTATAACGTAATACTATAAAATGTTATACGTTATAACGAAATACTATATAACGCTATACGTTATAACGTAATACTATATAACGTTATACGTCATAACGTAATACTATATAACGTTATACGTTACATGGTGATACTATATAACGTTATACGTTATAACGTAATACTATATAACGTTATATGTTATAACGTAATACTATATAACGTTATACGATATAACGTAATACCATATAACGTTATACGTTATAACGTAATACTATATAACGCTACACGTTATAGCGTAATACTATATAACGTTATACGTTATAACGTAATACTATATAACGTTATACGTTACAACGTAATACTATATAACGTTATACGTTATAACGTAATACTATATAACGTTATACGTTATAACGTAATACTATATAGCGTTATACGTTACATGGTGATACTATATAACGTTATACGTTATAACGTAATACTATATAACGTTATACGTTATATGGTGATACTATATAACGTTATAACGTAATACTATATAACGTTATACGTTATAACTTAATACTATATAACGTTATACGTTATAACGTAATACTATATAAAGTTATACTTTATAACTTAATACTATATAACGTTATACGTTACATGGTGATACTATATATCGTTATACGTTATAGCGTAATACTATATAATGTTATACGTTATAACGTAATACTATATAACGTTATACGTTATACCGTAATACTATATAACGTTATACGTCATAACGTAATACTATATAACGTTATACGTCATAACGTAATACTATATAACCTTATACGTTACAACGTAATACTATATAACGTTATACGTTATAACTTAATACTATATAACGTTATACGTTATAACGTAATACTATATAACGTTATACGTCATAACGTAATACTATATAACGTTATACGTTATAACGTAATACTATATAACGTTATACGTTATATGGTGATACTATATAACGTTATAACGTAATACTATATAACGTTATACGTTATAACGTAATACTATATAACGTTATACGTCATAACGTAATGCTATATAACGTTATACGTCACAACGTAATGCTATATAACGTTATACGTCACAACGTAAAACTATATAACGTTATACGTTATAACTTAATACTATATAACGTTATACGTTATAACGTAATACTATATAAAGTTATACTTTATAACTTAATACTATATAACGTTATACGTTACATGGTGATACTATATATCGTTATACGTTATAGCGTAATACTATATAATGTTATACGTTATAACGTAATACTATAAAATGTTATACGTTATAACGAAATACTATATAACGCTATACGTTATAACGTAATACTATATAACGTTATACGTCATAACGTAATACTATATAACGTTATACGTTATAACTTAATACTATATAACGTTATACGTTATAACGTAATACTATATAATGTTATACGTCATAACGTAATACTATATAACGTTATACGTTACATGGTGATACTATATAACGTTATACGTTATAACGTAACACTATAAAATGTTATACGTTATAACGAAATACTATATAACGCTATACGTTATAACGTAATACTATATAACGTTATACGTCATAACGTAATACTATATAACGTTATACGTTACATGGTGATACTATATAACGTTATACGTTATAACGTAATACTATATAACGTTATATGTTATAACGTAATACTATATAACGTTATACGATATAACGTAATACCATATAACGTTATACGTTATAACGTAATACTATATAACGCTACACGTTATAGCGTAATACTATATAACGTTATACGTTATAACGTAATACTATATAACGTTATACGTTACAACGTAATACTATATAACGTTATACGTTATAACGTAATACTATATAACGTTATACGTTATAACGTAATACTATATAGCGTTATACGTTACATGGTGATACTATATAACGTTATACGTTATAACGTAATACTATATAACGTTATACGTTATATGGTGATACTATATAACGTTATAACGTAATACTATATAACGTTATACGTTATAACTTAATACTATATAACGTTATACGTTATAACGTAATACTATATAAAGTTATACTTTATAACTTAATACTATATAACGTTATACGTTACATGGTGATACTATATATCGTTATACGTTATAGCGTAATACTATATAATGTTATACGTTATAACGCAATACTATATAACGTTATACGTTATACCGTAATACTATATAACGTTATACGTCATAACGTAATACTATATAACGTTATACGTCATAACGTAATACTATATAACCTTATACGTTACAACGTAATACTATATAACGTTATACGTTATAACATAATACTATATAACGTTATACGTTATAACGTAATACTATATAACGTTATACGTCATAACGTAATACTATATAACGTTATACGTTATAACGTAATACTATATAACGTTATACGTTATATGGTGATACTATATAACGTTATAACGTAATACTATATAACGTTATACGTTATAACGTAATACTATATAACGTTATACGTCATAACGTAATGCTATATAACGTTATACGTCACAACGTAATGCTATATAACGTTATACGTCACAACGTAAAACTATATAACGTTATACGTTATAACTTAATACTATATAACGTTATACGTTATAACGTAATACTATATAACGTTATACGTTATATGGTGATACTATATAACGTTATAACGTAATACTATATAACGTTATACGTTATAACGTAATACTACATAACGTTATACGTTATAACGTAATACTACATAACGTTATACGTTATAACGTAATACTATATAACGTTATACGTTATAACGTAATACTATATAACGTTATACGATATAACGTAATACTATATAACGTTATACGTTATATGGTGATACTATATAACGTTATAACGTAATACTATATAACGTTATACGTTATAACGTAATACTATATAACGTTATACGTTATAACGTAATACTATATAACGTTATACGTTATAACGTAATACTACATAAAGTTATACGTTATAACGTAATACTATATAACGTTATACGTTATAACGTAATACTATATAACGTTATACGTTATAACGTAATACTATATAACGTTATACGTTATAACGTAATACTATATAACGTTATACGTTATATGGTGATACTATATAACGTTATAACGTAATGCTATATAACGTTATACGTTATACCGTAATACTATATAACGTTATACGTTATAACGTAATACTATATAACGTTATACGTCACAACGTAATACTATATAACGTTATACGTTATAACGTAATACTATATAACGTTATACGTTAGAACGTAATACTATATAACGTTATACTATATAACGTTATACGTTATATGGTAATACTATATAACGTTATACGTTATAACGTAATACTATATAACGTTATACGTTATAACGTAATACTATATAACGTTATACGTTATAACGTAATACTATATAACGTTATACGTTATATGGTGATACTATATAACGTTATAACGTAATACTATATAACGTTATACGATATAACGTAATACTATATAACGTTATACGTTATAACGTAATACTATATAACGTTATACGTTATAACGTAATACTATATAACGTTATACGTTACATGGTGATACTATATAACGTTATACGTTATAACGTAATACTATAAAATGTTATACGTTATAACGAAATACTATATAACGCTATACGTTATAACGTAATACTATATAACGTTATATGTTATAACGTAATACTATATAACGTTATACGTTATAACGTAATACCATATAACGTTATACGTTATAACGTAATACTATATAACGCTACACGTTATAGCGTAATACTATATAACGTTATACGTTATAACGTAATACTATATAACGTTATACGTTACAACGTAATACTATATAACGTTATACGTTATAACGTAATACTATATAACGTTATACGTTATAACGTAATACTATATAGCGTTATACGTTACATGGTGATACTATATAACGTTATACGTTATAACGTAATACTATATAACGTTATACGTTATATGGTGATACTATATAACGTTATAACGTAATACTATGTAACGTTATACGTTATAACTTAATACTATATAACGTTATACGTTATAACGTAATACTATATAAAGTTATACTTTATAACTTAATACTATATAACGTTATACGTTACATGGTGATACTATATATCGTTATACGTTATAGCGTAATACTATATAATGTTATACGTTATAACGTAATGCTATATAACCTTATACGTTATACCGTAATACTATATAACGTTATACGTCATAACGTAATACTATATAACGTTATACGTCATAACGTAATACTATATAACGTTATACGTTATAACGTAATACTATAAAACGTTATACGTTATAACTTAATACTATATAACGTTATACGTTATAACGTAATACTATATAACGTTATACGTCATAACGTAATACTATATAACGTTATACGTTATAACGTAATACTATATAACGTTATACGTTATATGGTGATACTATATAACGTTATAACGCAATACTATATAACGTTATACGTTATAACGTAATACTATATAACGTTATACGTCATAACGTAATGCTATATAACGTTATACGTCACAACGTAAAACTATATAACGTTATACGTTATAACGTAATACTATATAACGTTATACGTTATAACTTAATACTATATAACGTTATACGTTATAACGTAATACTATATAACGTTATACGTTATATGGTGATACTATATAACGTTATAACGTAATACTATATAACGTTATACGTTATATGGTGATACTATATAACGTTATAACGTAATACTATATAACGTTATACGTTATAACGTAATACTATATAACGTTATACGTCATAACGTAATGCTATATAACGTTATACGTCACAACGTAAAACTATATAACGTTATACGTTATAACGTAATACTATATAACGTTATACGTCACAACGTAATACTATATAACGTTATACGTTATAACGTAATACTATATAACGTTATACGTTATATGGTGATACTATATAACGTTATAACGTAATACTATATAACGTTATACGTTATAACGTAATACTATATAACGTTATACGATATAACGTAATACTATATAACGTTATACGTTATATGGTGATACTATATAACGTTATAACGTAATACTATATAACGTTATACGTTATAACGTAATACTATATAACGTTATACGTCATAACGTAATACTATATAACGTTATACGTTATAACGTAATACTATATAACGTTATACGTTATAACTTAATACTATATAACGTTATACGTTATAACGTAATACTATATAACGTTATACGTCACAACGTAATACTATATAACGTTATACGTTATAACGTAATACTATATAACGTTATACGTTATATGGTGATACTATATAACGTTATAACGTAATACTATATAACGTTATACGTTATAACGTAATACTATATAACGTTATACGTCATAACGTAATGCTATATAACGTTATACGATATAACGTAATACTATATAAAGTTATACGTTATAACGTAATACTATATAACGTTATACGTTATAACGTAATACTATATAACGTTATACGTTATATGGTAATACTATATAACGTTATAACGTAATACTATATAACGTTATACGTTATAACGTAATACTACATAACGTTATACGTTATAACGTAATACTACATAACGTTATACGTTATAACGTAATACTATATAACGTTATACGTTATAACGTAATACTATATAACGTTATACGATATAACGTAATACTATATAACGTTATACGTTATATGGTGATACTATATAACGTTATAACGTAATACTATATAACGTTATACGTTATAACGTAATACTATATAACGTTATACGTTACATGGTGATACTATATATCGTTATACGTTATTACGTAATAGTATATAACGTTATACGTTATATAGTAATACTATATAACGTTATACATCATAACGTAATACTAAACAACGTTATACGTTATAACGTAATACTATATAACGTTATACGTTATATGGTGATACTATATAACGTTATAACGTAATACTATATAACGTTATACGTTATAACTTAATACTATATAACGTTATACGTTATAACGTAATACTATATAAAGTTATACGTTATAACTTAATACTATATAATGTTATACGTTACATGGTGATACTATATATCGTTATACGTTATAGCGTAATACTATATAACGTTATACGTCACAACGTAATACTATATAACGTTATACGTTATAACGTAATACTATATAACGTTATACGTTATATGGTGATACTATATAACGTTATAACGTAATACTATATAACGTAATACTACATAACGTTATACGTCATAACGTAATACTATATAATGTTATACGTTATAACGTAATACTATATAACGTTGTACGTTATATGGTGATACTATATAACGTTATAACGTAATACTATATAACGTTATACGTTATAACGTAATACTATATAACGTTATACGTCATAACGTAATGCTATATAACGTTATACGTCACAACGTAAAACTATATAACGTTATACGTTATAACGTAATACTATATAACGTTATACGTCACAACGTAATACTATATAACGTTATACGTTATAACGTAATACTATATAACGTTATACGTTACATGGTGATACTATATAACGTTATAACGTAATACTATATAACGTTATACGTTATAACGTAATACTACATAACGTTATACGTTATAACGTAATACTACATAACGTTATACGTTATAACGTAATACTATATAACGTTATACGTTATAACGTAATACTATATAACGTTATACGATATAACGTAATACTATATAACGTTATACGTTATATGGTGATACTATATAACGTTATAACGTAATACTATATAACGTTATACGTTATAACGTAATACTATATAACGTTATACGTCATAACGTAATACTATATAACGTTATACGTTATAACGTAATACTATATAACGTTATACGTTATAACTTAATACTATATAACGTTATACGTTATAACGTAATACTATATAACGTTATACGTCACAACGTAATACTATATAACGTTATACGTTATAACGTAATACTATATAACGTTACACGTTATATGGTGATAGTATATAACGTTATAACGTAATACTATATAACGTTATACGTTATAACGTAATACTATATAACGTTATACGTCATAACGTAATGCTATATAACGTTATACGTCACAACGTAAAACTACATAACGTTATACGTTATAACGTAATACTATATAACGTTATACGTCACAACGTAATACTATATAACGTTATACGTTATAACGTAATACTATATAAAGTTATACGTTATAACGTAATACTATATAACGTTATACGTTACAACGTAATACTATATAACGTTATACGTTATATGGTAATACTTTATAACGTTATACGTCATAACGTAATACTATATAATGTTATACGTTATAACGTAATACTATATAGCGTTGTACGTTATATGGTGATACTATATAACGTTATAACGTAATACTATATAACGTTATACGTTATAACGTAATACTATATAAAGTTATACGTTATAACGTAATACTATATAACGTTATACGTCACAACGTAATACTATATAACGTTATACGTTATAACGTAATACTATATAACGTTATACGTTATAACGTAATACTATATAACGTTATACGTTACATGGTGATACTATATATCGTTATACGTTATTACGTAATAGTATATAACGTTATACGTTATATGGTAATACTATATAACGTTATACGTCACAACGTAAAACTATATAACGTTATACGTTATAACGTAATACTATATAACGTTATACGTCACAACGTAATACTATATAACGTTATACGTTATAACGTAATACTATATAAAGTTATACGTTATAACGTAATACTATATAACGTTATACGTTATAACGTAATACTATATAACGTTATACGTTATAACGTAATACTATATAACGTTATACGTCATAACGTAATGCTATATAACGTTATACGTCACAACGTAAAACTATATAACGTTATACGTTATAACGTAATACTATATAACGTTATACGTCACAACGTAATACTATATAACGTTATACGTTATAACGTAATACTATATAAAGTTATACGTTATAACGTAATACTATATAACGTTATACGTCACAACGTAATACTATATAACGTTATACGTTATAACGTAATACTATATAACGTTATACGTTATATGGTGATAGTATATAACGTTATAACGTAATACTATATAACGTTATACGTTATAACGTAATACTATATAACGTTATACGTCATAACGTAATGCTATATAACGTTATACGTCACAACGTAAAACTATATAACGTTATACGTTATAACGTAATACTATATAACGTTATACGTCACAACGTAATACTATATAACGTTATACGTTATAACGTAATACTATATAACGTTATACGTTATAACGTAATACTATATAACGTTATACGTTATAACGTAATACTATATAACGTTATACGTTATAACGTAATACTATATAACGTTATACGTTATAACGTAATACTATATAACGTTATACGTTATAACGTAATACTATATAACGTTATGCGTTACATGGTGATACTATATATCGTTATACGTTATTACGTAATAGTATATAACGTTATACGTTATATGGTGATACTATATAACGTTATAACGTAATACTATATAACGTTATACGTTATAACTTAATACTATATAACGTTATACGTTATAACGTAATACTATATAAAGTTATACGTTATAACTTAATACTATATAACGTTATACGTTACATGGTGATACTATATATCGTTATACGTTATAGCGTAATACTATAAAATGTTATACGTTATAACTTAATACTATAGAACGTTATACGTTATAACGTAATACTATATAACGTTATACGTTATAACGTAATACTATATAACGTTATACGTTATATGGTGATACTATATAACGTTATAACGTTATACTATATAACGTTATACGTTATATGGTGATACTATATAACGTTATAACGTAATACTATATAACGTTATACGTTATAACGTAATACTACATAACGTTATACGTCATAACGTAATACTATATAATGTTATACGTTATAACGTAATACTATATAACGTTGTACGTTATATGGTGATACTATATAACGTTATAACGTAATACTATATAACGTTATACGTTATAACTTAATACTATATAACGTTATACGTTATAACGTAATACTATATAACGCTATACGTTATAACGTAATACTATATAACGTTATACGTTATAACGTAATACTATATAACGTTATACGTTATAACGTAATACTATATAACGTTATACGTTATAACGTAATACTATATAACGTTATACGTTATAACGTAATACTATATAACGTTATACGTTACATGGTGATACTATATAACGTTATACGTTATACCGTAATGCTATATAACGTTATACGTTATATGGTAATACTATATAACGTTAAACGTTATAACGTAATACTATATAACGTTATACGTTATAACGTAATACTATGTAACGTTATACGTTATAACGTAATACTATATAACGTTATACGTTACATGGTGATACTATATAACGTTATAACGTAATAGTATATAACGTTATACGTTATACCGTAATACTATATAACGTTATACGTTATATGGTAATACTATATAACGTTAAACGTTATAACGTAATACTATATAACGTTATACGTTATATGGTGATACTATATAACGTTATAACGTAATACTATATAACGTTATGCGTCATAACGTAATAGTATATAACGTTATACGTCATAACGTAATACTATATAACGTTATACGTTATAACGTAATACTATATAACGTTATACGTTACATGGTGATACTATATAACGTTATACGTTATAACGTAATACTATAAAACGTTATACGTCACAACGTAATACTATATAACGTTATACGTTATAACGTAATACTATATAACGTTATACGTTATATGGTGAAACTATATAACGTTATAACGTAATACTATATAACGTTATACGTTATATGGTGATACCATATAACGTTATAACGTAATACTATATAACGTTATACGTTATAACGTAATACTACATAACGTTATACGTTATAACGTAATACTACATAACGTTATACGTTATAACGTAATACTATATAACGTTATACGTTATAACGTAATACTATATAACGTTATACGATATAACATAATACTATATAACGTTATACGTTATATGGTGATACTATATAACGTTATAACGTAATACTATATAACGTTATACGTTATAACGTAATTCTATATAAAGTTATACGTTATAACGTAATACTATATAACGTTATACGTTACAACGTAATACTATATAACGTTATACGTTATATGGTAATACTTTATAACGTTATACGTCATAACGTAATACTATATAATGTTATACGTTATAACGTAATACTATATAGCGTTGTACGTTATATGGTGATACTATATAACGTTATAACGTAATACTATATAACGTTATACGTTATAACTTAATACTATATAACGTTATACGTTATAACGTAATACTATATAACGTTATACGTTATAACGTAATACTATATAACGTTATACGTTATAACGTAATACTATATAACGTTATACGTTATAACGTAATACTATATAACGTTATACGTTACATGGTGATACTATATATCGTTATAAGTTATTACGTAATAGTATATAACGTTATACGTTATATGGTAATACTATATAACGTTATACATAATAACGTAATACTATACAACGTTATACGTTATAACGTAATACTATATAACGTTATACGTTATATGGTGATACTATATAACGTTATAACGTAATACTATATAACGTTATACGTTATAACTTAATACTATATAACGTTATACGTTATAACGTAATACTATATAAAGTTATACGTTATAACTTAATACTATATAATGTTATACGTTACATGGTGATACTATATATCGTTATACGTTATAGCGTAATACTATATAATGTTATACGTTATAACTTAATACTATATAACGTTATACGTTATAACGTAATACTATATAACGTTATACGTTATAACGTAATACTATATAACGTTATACGTTATATGGTGATACTATATAACGTTATAACGTTATACTATATAACGTTATACGTTATATGGTGATACTATATAACGTTATAACGTAATACTATATAACCTTGTACGTTATAACGTAATACTATATAACGTTATACGTTATAACGTAATACTATATAACGTTATACGTTATAACGTAATACTATATAACGTTATACGTTATAACGTAATACTATATAACGTTATACGTTACATGGTGATACTATATAACGTTATACGTTATACCGTAATGCTATATAACGTTATACGTTATATGGTAATACTATATAACGTTAAACGTTATAACGTAATACTATATAACGTTATACGTTATAACGTAATACTATATAACGTTATACGTTATAACGTAATACTATATAACGTTATACGTTACATGGTGATACTATATAACGTTATAACGTAATAGTATATAACGTTATACGTTATACCGTAATACTATATAAAGTTATACGCTATATGGTAATACTATATAACGTTAAACGTTATAACGTAATACTATATAACGTTATACGTTATATGGTGATACTATATAACGTTATAACGTAATACTATATAACGTTATCCGTTATAACGTAATACTATATAACGTTATACGTCATAACGTAATACTATATAACGTTATACGTTATAACGTAATACTATATAACGTTATACGTTATAACTTAATACTATATAACGTTATACGTTATAACGTAATACTATATAACGTTATACGTCACAACGTAATACTATATAACGTTATACGTTATATGGTGATAGTATATAACGTTATAACGTAATACTATATAACGTTATACGTTATAACGTAATACTATATAACGTTATACGTCATAACGTAATACTATATAACGTTATACGTTATAACGTAATACTATATAACGTTATACGTTATAACTTAATACTATATAACGTTATACGTTATAACGTAATACTATATAACGTTATACGTCACAACGTAATACTATATAACGTTATACGTTATAACGTAATACTATATAACGTTATACGTTATATGGTGATAGTATATAACGTTATAACGTAATACTATATAACGTTATACGTTATAACGTAATAGTATATAACGTTATACGTTATACCGTAATACTATATAACGTTATACGTCATAACGTAATACTATATAACGTTATACGTTATAACGTAATACTATATAACGTTATACGTTATAACTTAATACTATATAACGTTATACGTTATAACGTAATACTATATAACGTTATACGTCACAACGTAATACTATATAACGTTATACGTTATAACGTAATACTATATAACGTTATACGTTATATGGTGATAGTATATAACGTTATAACGTAATGCTATATAACGTTATACGTCACAACGTAAAACTATATAACGTTATACGTTATAACGTAATACTATATAACGTTATACGTCACAACGTAATACTATACAACGTTATACGTTATAACGTAATACTATATAACGTTATACGTTATATGGTGATACTATATAACGTTATAACGTAATACTATATAACGTTATACGTTATAACGTAATACTACATAACGTTATACGTTATAACGTAATACTACATAACGTTATACGTTATAACGTAATACTATATAACGTTATACGTTATAACGTAATACTATATAGCGTTGTACGTTATATGGTGATACTATATAACGTTATAACTTAATACTATATAACGTTATACGTTACATGGTGATACTATATATCGTTATACGTTATAGCGTAATACTATATAATGTTATACGTTATAACGTAATACTACATAACGTTATACGTTATAACGTAATACTATATAACGTTATACGTTATAACGTGATACTATATAGCGTTGTACGTTATATGGTGATACTATATAACGTTATAACGTAATACTATATAACGTTATACGTTATAACTTAATACTATATAACGTTATACGTTATAACTTAATACTATATAACGTTATACGTTATAACGTAATACTATATAACGTTATACGTTATAACGTAATACTATATAACGTTATACGTTATAACGTAATACTATATAAAGTTATACGTTATAACTTAATACTATATAACGTTATACGTTACATGGTGATACTATATATCGTTATACGTTATAGCGTAATACTATATAATGTTATACGTTATAACTTAATACTATATAACGTTATACGTTATAACGTAATACTATATAACGTTATACGTTATAACGTAATACTATATAACGTTATACGTTATATGGTGATACTATATAACGTTATAACGTAATACTATATAACGTTATACGTTATATGGTGATACTATATAACGTTATAACGTAATACTATATAACGTTATACGTTATAACGTAATACTATATAACGTTATACGTCATAACGTAATGCTATATAACGTTATACGTCACAACGTAAAACTATATAACGTTATACGTTATAACGTAATACTATATAACGTTATACGTCACAACGTAATACTATATAACGTTATACGTTATAACGTAATACTATATAACGTTATACGTTATATGGTGATACTATATAACGTTATAACGTAATACTATATAACGTTATACGTTATAACGTAATACTATATAACGTTATACGATATAACGTAATACTATATAACGTTATACGTTATATGGTGATACTATATAACGTTATAACGTAATACTATATAACGTTATACGTTATAACGTAATACTATATAACGTTATACGTCATAACGTAATACTATATAACGTTATACGTTATAACGTAATACTATATAACGTTATACGTTATAACTTAATACTATATAACGTTATACGTTATAACGTAATACTATATAACGTTATACGTCACAACGTAATACTATATAACGTTATACGTTATAACGTAATACTATATAACGTTATACGTTATATGGTGACACTATATAACGTTATAACGTAATACTATATAACGTTATACGTTATAACGTAATACTATATAACGTTATACGTCATAACGTAATGCTATATAACGTTATACGTTATAACGTAATACTATATAAAGTTATACGTTATAACGTAATACTATATAACGTTATACGTTATAACGTAATACTATATAACGTTATACGTTATATGGTAATACTATATAACGTTATAACGTAATACTATATAACGTTATACGTTATAACGTAATACTACATAACGTTATACGTTATAACGTAATACTACATAACGTTATACGTTATAACGTAATACTATATAACGTTATACGTTATAACGTAATACTATATAACGTTATACGATATAACGTAATACTATATAAAGTTATACGTTATATGGTGATACTATATAACGTTATAACGTAATACTATATAACGTTATACGTTATAACGTAATACTATATAACGTTATACGTTACATGGTGATACTATATATCGTTATACGTTATTACGTAATAGTATATAACGTTATACGTTATATGGTAATACTATATAACGTTATACATCATAACGTAATACTAAACAACGTTTTACGTTATAACGTAATACTATATAACGTTATACGTTATATGGTGATACTATATAACGTTATAACGTAATACTATATAACGTTATACGTTATAACTTAATACTATATAACGTTATACGTTATAACGTAATACTATATAAAGTTATACGTTATAACTTAATACTATATAATGTTATACGTTACATGGTGATACTATATATCGTTATACGTTATAGCGTAATACTATATAGCGTTATACGTCACAACGTAATACTATATAACGTTATACGTTATAACGTAATACTATATAACGTTATACGTTATATGGTGATACTATATAACGTTATAACGTAATACTATATAACGTAATACTACATAACGTTATACGTCATAACGTAATACTATATAATGTTATACGTTATAACGTAATACTATATAACGTTGTACGTTATATGGTGATACTATATAACGTTATAACGTAATACTATATAACGTTATACGTTATAACGTAATACTATATAACGTTATACGTCATAACGTAATGCTATATAACGTTATACGTCACAACGTAAAACTATATAACGTTATACGTTATAACGTAATACTATATAACGTTATACGTTATAACGTAATACTATATAACGTTATACGATATAACGTAATACTATATAACGTTATACGTTATATGGTGATACTATATAACGTTATAACGTAATACTATATAACGTTATACGTTATAACGTAATACTACATAACGTTATACGTTATAACGTAATACTACATAACGTTATACGTTATAACGTAATACTATATAACGTTATACGTTATAACGTAATACTACATAACGTTATACGTTATAACGTAATACTACATAACGTTATACGTTATAACGTAATACTATATAACGTTATACGTTATAACGTAATACTATATAACGTTATACGATATAACGTAATACTATATAACGTTATACGTTATATGGTGATACTATATAACGTTATAACGTAATACTATATAACGTTATACGTTATAACGTAATACTATATAACGTTATACGTCATAACGTAATACTATATAACGTTATACGTTATAACGTAATACTATATAACGTTATACGTTATAACTTAATACTATATAACGTTATACGTTATAACGTAATACTATATAACGTTATACGTCACAACGTAATACTATATAACGTTATACGTTATAACGTAATACTATATAACGTTATACGTTATATGGTGATACTATATAACGTTATAACGTAATACTGTATAACGTTATACGTTATAACGTAATACTACATAACGTTATACGTTATAACGTAATACTACATAACGTTATACGTTATAACGTAATACTATATAACGTTATACGTTATAACGTAATACTATATAACGTTATACGATATAACGTAATACTATATAACGTTATACGTTATAACGTAATACTATATAACGTTATACGTCACAACGTAATACTATATAACGTTATACGTTATAACGTAATACTATATAAAGTTATACGTTATAACGTAATACTATATAACGTTATACGTTACAACGTAATACTATATAACGTTATACGTTATATGGTAATACTTTATAACGTTATACGTCATAACGTAATACTATATAATGTTATACGTTATAACGTAATACTATATAGCGTTGTACGTTATATGGTGATAATATATAACGTTATAACGTAATACTATATAACGTTATACGTTATAACGTAATACTATATAAAGTTATACGTTATAACGTAATACTATATAACGTTATACGTCACAACGTAATACTATATAACGTTATACGTTATAACGTAATACTATATAACGTTATACGTTATATGGTGATAGTATATAACGTTATAACGTAATACTATATAACGTTATACGTTATAACGTAATACTATATAACGTTATACGTCATAACGTAATGCTATATAACGTTATACGTCACAACGTAAAACTATATAACGTTATACGTTATAACGTAATACTATATAACGTTATACGTCACAACGTAATACTATATAACGTTATACGTTATAACGTAATACTATATAAAGTTATACGTTATAACGTAATACTATATAACGTTATACATCACAACGTAATACTATATAACGTTATACGTTATAACGTAATACTATATAACGTTATACGTTATATGGTGATAGTATATAACGTTATAACGTAATACTATATAACGTTATACGTTATAACGTAATACTATATAACGTTATACGTCATAACGTAATGCTATATAACGTTATACGTCACAACGTAAAACTATATAACGTTATACGTTATAACGTAATACTATATAACGTTATACGTCACAACGTAATACTATATAACGTTATACGTTATAACGTAATACTATATAACGTTATACGTTATAACGTAATACTATATAACGTTATACGTTATAACGTAATACTATATAACGTTATACGTTATAACGTAATACTATATAACGTTATACGTTATAACGTAATACTATATAACGTTATACGTTACATGGTGATACTATATATCGTTATACGTTATTACGTAATAGTATATAACGTTATACGTTATATGGTAATACTATATAACGTTATACATCATAACGTAATACTATACAACGTTATACGTTATAACGTAATACTATATAACGTTATACGTTATAACTTAATACTATATAACGTTATACGTTATAACGTAATACTATATAAAGTTATACGTTATAACTTAATACTATATAACGTTATACGTTACATGGTGATACTATATATCGTTATACGTTATAGCGTAATACTATATAATGTTATACGTTATAACTTAATACTATATAACGTTATACGTTATAACGTAATACTATATAACGTTATACGTTATATGGTGATACTATATAACGTTATAACGTTATACTATATAACGTTATACGTTATATGGTGATACCATATAACGTTATAACGTAATACTATATAACGTTATACGTTATAACGTAATACTACATAACGTTATACGTCATAACGTAATACTATATAATGTTATACGTTATAACGTAATACTATATAACGTTGTACGTTATATGGTGATACTATATAACGTTATAACGTAATACTATATAACGTTATACGTTATAACTTAATACTATATAACGTTATACGTTATAACGTAATACTATATAACGCTATACGTTATAACGTAATACTATATAACGTTATACGTTATAACGTAATACTATATAACGTTATACGTTATAACGTAATACTATATAACGTTATACGTTATAACGTAATACTATATAACGTTATACGTTATAACGTAATACTATATAACGTTATACGTTACATGGTGATACTATATAACGTTATACGTTATACCGTAATGCTATATAACGTTATACGTTATATGGTAATACTATATAACGTTAAACGTTATAACGTAATACTATATAACGTTATACGTTATAACGTAATACTATGTAACGTTATACGTTATAACGTAATACTATATAACGTTATACGTTACATGGTGATACTATATAACGTTATAACGTAATAGTATATAACGTTATACGTTATACCGTAATACTATATAACGTTATACGTTATATGGTAATACTATATAACGTTAAACGTTATAACGTAATACTATATAACGTTATACGTTATAACGTAATACTATATAACGTTATGCGTCATAACGTAATAGTATATAACGTTATACGTCATAACGTAATACTATATAACGTTATACGTTATAACGTAATACTATATAACGTTATACGTTACATGGTGATACTATATAACGTTATACGTTATAACGTAATACTATATAACGTTATACGTCACAACGTAATACTATATAACGTTATACGTTATAACGTAATACTATATAACGTTATACGTTATATGGTGATACTATATAACGTTATAACGTAATACTATATAACGTTATACGTTATATGGTGATACCATATAACGTTATAACGTAATACTATATAACGTTATACGTTATAACGTAATACTACATAACGTTATACGTTATAACGTAATACTACATAACGTTATACGTTATAACGTAATACTATATAACGTTATACGTTATAACGTAATACTATATAACGTTATACGATATAACATAATACTATATAACGTTATACGTTATATGGTGATACTATATAACGTTATAACGTAATACTATATAACGTTATACGTTATAACGTAATACTATATAAAGTTATACGTTATAACGTAATACTATATAACGTTATACGTTACAACGTAATACTATATAACGTTATACGTTATATGGTAATACTTTATAACGTTATACGTCATAACGTAATACTATATAATGTTATACGTTATAACGTAATACTATATAGCGTTGTACGTTATATGGTGATACTATATAACGTTATAACGTAATACTATATAACGTTATACGTTATAACTTAATACTATATAACGTTATACGTTATAACGTAATACTATATAACGTTATACGTTATAACGTAATACTATATAACGTTATACGTTATAACGTAATACTATATAACGTTATACGTTATAACGTAATACTATATAACGTTATACGTTATAACGTAATACTATATAACGTTATACGTTATAACGTAATACTATATAACGTTATACGTTACATGGTGATACTATATATCGTTATAAGTTATTACGTAATAGTATATAACGTTATACGTTATATGGTAATACTATATAACGTTATACATCATAACGTAATACTATACAACGTTATACGTTATAACGTAATACTATATAACGTTATACGTTATATGGTGATACTATATAACGTTATAACGTAATACTATATAACGTTATACGTTATAACTTAATACTATATAACGTTATACGTTATAACGTAATACTATATAAAGTTATACGTTATAACTTAATACTATATAACGTTATACGTTACATGGTGATACTATATATCGTTATACGTTATAGCGTAATACTATATAATGTTATACGTTATAACTTAATACTATATAACGTTATACGTTATAACGTAATACTATATAACGTTATACGTTATAACGTAATACTATATAACGTTATACGTTATATGGTGATACTATATAACGTTATAACGTTATACTTTATAACGTTATACGTTATATGGTGATACTATATAACGTTATAACGTAATACTATATAACGTTATACGTTATAACGTAATACTATATAACGTTATACGTTATAACGTAATACTATATAACGTTATACGTTATAACGTAATACTATATAACGTTATACGTTATAACGTAATACTATATAACGTTATACGTTACATGGTGATACTATATAACGTTATACGTTATACCGTAATGCTATATAACGTTATACGTTATATGGTAATACTATATAACGTTAAACGTTATAACGTAATACTATATAACGTTATACGTTATAACGTAATACTATATAACGTTATACGTTATAACGTAATACTATATAACGTTATACGTTACATGGTGATACTATATAACGTTATAACGTAATAGTATATAACGTTATACGTTATACCGTAATACTATATAAAGTTATACGCTATATGGTAATACTATATAACGTTAAACGTTATAACGTAATACTATATAACGTTATACGTTATATGGTGATACTATATAACGTTATAACGTAATACTATATAACGTTATACGTTATAACGTAATACTATATAACGTTATACGTCATAACGTAATACTATATAACGTTATACGTTATAACGTAATACTATATAACGTTATACGTTATAACTTAATACTATATAACGTTATACGTTATAACGTAATACTATATAACGTTATACGTCACAACGTAATACTATATAACGTTATACGTTATAACGTAATACTATATAACGTTATACGTTATATGGTGATAGTATATAACGTTATAACGTAATACTATATAACGTTATACGTTATAACGTAATACTATATAACGTTATACGTCATAACGTAATACTATATAACGTTATACGTTATAACGTAATACTATATAACGTTATACGTTATAACTTAATACTATATAACGTTATACGTTATAACGTAATACTATATAACGTTATACGTCACAACGTAATACTATATAACGTTATACGTTATAACGTAATACTATATAACGTTATACGTTATATGGTGATAGTATATAACGTTATAACGTAATACTATATAACGTTATACGTTATAACGTAATACTATATAACGTTATACGTCACAACGTAATACTATATAACGTTATACGTCATAACGTAATACTATATAACGTTATACGTTATAACGTAATACTATATAACGTTATACGTTATAACTTAATACTATATAACGTTATACGTTATAACGTAATACTATATAACGTTATACGTCACAACGTAATACTATATAACGTTATACGTTATAACGTAATACTATATAACGTTATACGTTATATGGTGATAGTATATAACGTTATAACGTAATGCTATATAACGTTATACGTCACAACGTAAAACTATATAACGTTATACGTTATAACGTAATACTATATAACGTTATACGTCACAACGTAATACTATACAACGTTATACGTTATAACGTAATACTATATAACGTTATACGTTATATGGTGATACTATATAACGTTATAACGTAATACTATATAACGTTATACGTTATAACGTAATACTACATAACGTTATACGTTATAACGTAATACTACATAACGTTATACGTTATAACGTAATACTATATAACGTTATACGTTATAACGTAATACTATATAGCGTTGTACGTTATATGGTGATACTATATAACGTTATAACTTAATACTATATAACGTTATACGTTACATGGTGATACTATATATCGTTATACGTTATAGCGTAATACTATATAATGTTATACGTTATAACGTAATACTACATAACGTTATACGTTATAACGTAATACTATATAACGTTATACGTTATAACGTGATACTATATAGCGTTGTACGTTATATGGTGATACTATATAACGTTATAACGTAATACTATATAACGTTATACGTTATAACTTAATACTATATAACGTTATACGTTATAACGTAATACTATATAACGTTATACGTTATAACGTAATGCTATATAACGTTATACGTCACAACGTAAAACTATATAACGTTATACGTTATAACGTAATACTACATAACGTTATACGTTATAACGTAATACTACATAACGTTATACGTTATAACGTAATACTATATAACGTTATACGTTACATGGTGATACTATATAACGTTATACGTTATACCGTAATGCTATATAACGTTATACGTTATATGGTAATACTATATAACGTTAAACGTTATAACGTAATACTATATAACGTTATACGTTATAACGTAATACTATATAACGTTATACGTTATAACGTAATACTATATAATGTTATACGTTACATGGTGATACTATATAACGTTATAACGTAATAGTATATAACGTTATACGTTATACCGTAATACTATATAACGTTATACGTTATATGGTAATACTATATAACGTTAAACGTTATAACGTAATACTATATAACGTTATACGTTATATGGTGATACTATATAACGTTATAACGTAATACTATATAACGTTATACGTTATAACGTAATACTATATAACGTTATACGTCATAACGTAATACTATATAACGTTATACGTTATAACGTAATACTATATAACGTTATACGTTATAACTTAATACTATATAACGTTATACGTTATAACGTAATACTATATAACGTTATACGTCACAACGTAATACTATATAACGTTATACGTTATAACGTAATACTATATAACGTTATACGTTATATGGTGATAGTATATAACGTTATAACGTAATACTATATAACGTTATACGTTATAACGTAATACTATATAACGTTATACGTCATAACGTAATACTATATAACGTTATACGTCACAACGTAAAACTATATAACGTTATACGTTATAACGTAAATACTATATAACGTTATACGTCACAACGTAATACTATACAACGTTATACGTTATAACGTAATACTATATAACGTTATACGTTATATGGTGATACTATATAACGTTATAACGTAATACTATATAACGTTATACGTTATAACGTAATACTACATAACGTTATACGTTATAACGTAATACTACATAACGTTATACGTTATAACGTAATACTATATAACGTTATACGTTATAACGTAATACTATATAGCGTTGTACGTTATATGGTGATACTATATAACGTTATAACGTAATACTATATAACGTTATACGTTATAACTTAATACTATATAACGTTATACGTTATAACGTAATACTATATAACGTTATACGTTATAACGTAATAGTATATAACGTTATACGTTATACCGTAATACTATATAACGTTATACGTCATAACGTAATACTATATAACGTTATAGGTTATAACGTAATACTATATAACGTTATACGTTATAACTTAATACTATATAACGTTATACGTTATAACGTAATACTATATAACGTTATACGTCACAACGTAATACTATATAACGTTATACGTTATAACGTAATACTATATAACGTTATACGTTATATGGTGATAGTATATAACGTTATAACGTAATACTATATAACGTTATACGTTATAACGTAATACTATATAACGTTATACGTCATAACGTAATGCTATATAACGTTATACGTCACAACGTAAAACTATATAACGTTATACGTTATAACGTAATACTATATAACGTTATACGTCACAACGTAATACTATACAACGTTATACGTTATAACGTAATACTATATAACGTTATACGTTATATGGTGATACTATATAACGTTATAACGTAATACTATATAACGTTATACGTTATAACGTAATACTACATAACGTTATACGTTATAACGTAATACTACATAACGTTATACGTTATAACGTAATACTATATAACGTTATACGTTATAACGTAATACTATATAGCGTTGTACGTTATATGGTGATACTATATAACGTTATAACGTAATACTATATAACGTTATACGTTATAACTTAATACTATATAACGTTATACGTTATAACGTAATACTATATAACGTTATACGTTATAACGTAATACTATATAACGTTATACGTTATAACGTAATACTATATAAAGTTATACGTTATAACTTAATACTATATAACGTTATACGTTACATGGTGATACTATATATCGTTATACGTTATAGCGTAATACTATATAATGTTATACGTTATAACTTAATACTATATAACGTTATACGTTATAACGTAATACTATATAACGTTATACGTTATAACGTAATACTATATAACGTTATACGTTATATGGTGATACTATATAACGTTATAACGTAATACTATATAACGTTATACGTTATAACGTAATACTACATAACGTTATACGTTATAACGTAATACTATATAACGTTATACGTTATAACGTAATACTATATAGCGTTGTACGTTATATGGTGATACTACATAACGTTATAACGTAATACTATATAACGTTATACGTTATATGGTGATACTATATAACGTTATAACGTAATACTATATAACGTTATACGTTATAACGTAATACTATATAACGTTATACGTCATAACGTAATACTATATAACGTTATACGTTATAACGTAATACTATATAACGTTATACGTTATAACTTAATACTATATAACGTTATACGTTATAACGTAATACTACATAACGTTATACGTTATAACGTAATACTACATAACGTTATACGTTATAACTTAATACTATATAACGTTATACGTTATAACGTAATACTACATAACGTTATACGTTATAACGTAATACTACATAACGTTATACGTTACATGGTGATACTATATAACGTTATACGTTATACCGTAATGCTATATAACGTTATACGTTATATGGTAATACTATATAACGTTAAACGTTATAACGTAATACTATATAACGTTATACGTTATAACGTAATACTATATAACGTTATACGTTATAACGTAATACTATATAACGTTATACGTTACATGGTGATACTATATAACGTTATAACGTAATACTATATAACGTTATACGTTATATGGTGATAGTATATAACGTTATAACGTAATACTATATAACGTTATACGTTATAACGTAATACTATATAACGTTATACGTCATAACGTAATGCTATATAACGTTATACGTCACAACGTAAAACTATATAACGTTATACGTTATAACGTAATACTATATAACGTTATACGTCACAACGTAATACTATACAACGTTATACGTTATAACGTAATACTATATAACGTTATACGTTATAACGTAATACTATATAACGTTATACGTTATAACTTAATACTATATAACGTTATACGTTATAACGTAATACTACATAACGTTATACGTTATAACGTAATACTACATAACGTTATACGTTATAACGTAATACTATATAACGTTATACGTTACATGGTGATACTATATAACGTTATACGTTATACCGTAATGCTATATAACGTTATACGTTATATGGTAATACTATATAACGTTAAACGTTATAACGTAATACTATATAACGTTATACGTTATAACGTAATACTATATAACGTTATACGTTATAACGTAATACTATATAACGTTATACGTTATAACGTAATACTACATAACGTTATACGTTATAACGTAATACTATATAACGTTATACGTTATAACGTAATACTATATAACGTTATACGTTACATGGTGATACTATATAACGTTATACGTTATACCGTAATGCTATATAACGTTATACGTTATATGGTAATACTATATAACGTTAAACGTTATAACGTAATACTATTTACATAACGTTATACGTTATAACGTAATACTACATAACGTTATACGTTATAACGTAATACTATATAACGTTATACGTTACATGGTGATACTATATAACGTTATACGTTATACCGTAATGCTATATAACGTTATACGTTATATGGTAATACTATATAACGTTAAACGTTATAACGTAATACTATATAACGTTATACGTTATAACGTAATACTATATAACGTTATACGTTATAACGTAATACTATATAACGTTATACGTTACATGGTGATACTATATAACGTTATAACGTAATAGTATATAACGTTATACGTTATACCGTAATACTATATAACGTTATACGTTATATGGTAATACTATATAACGTTAAACGTTATAACGTAATACTATATAACGTTATACGTTATATGGTGATACTATATAACGTTATAACGTAATACTATATAACGTTATACGTTATAACGTAATACTATATAACGTTATACGTCATAACGTAATACTATATAACGTTATACGTTATAACGTAATACTATATAACGTTATACGTTATAACTTAATACTATATAACGTTATACGTTATAACGTAATACTACATAACGTTATACGTTATAACGTAATACTACATAACGTTATACGTTATAACGTAATACTATATAACGTTATACGTTACATGGTGATACTATATAACGTTATACGTTATACCGTAATGCTATATAACGTTATACGTTATATGGTAATACTATATAACGTTAAACGTTATAACGTAATACTATATAACGTTATACGTTATAACGTAATACTATATAACGTTATACGTTATAACGTAATACTATATAATGTTATACGTTACATGGTGATACTATATAACGTTATAACGTAATAGTATATAACGTTATACGTTATACCGTAATACTATATAACGTTATACGTTATATGGTAATACTATATAACGTTAAACGTTATAACGTAATACTATATAACGTTATACGTTATATGGTGATACTATATAACGTTATAACGTAATACTATATAACGTTATACGTTATAACGTAATACTATATAACGTTATACGTCATAACGTAATACTATATAACGTTATACGTTATAACGTAATACTATATAACGTTATACGTTATAACTTAATACTATATAACGTTATACGTTATAACGTAATACTATATAACGTTATACGTCACAACGTAATACTATATAACGTTATACGTTATAACGTAATACTATATAACGTTATACGTTATATGGTGATAGTATATAACGTTATAACGTAATACTATATAACGTTATACGTTATAACGTAATACTATATAACGTTATACGTCATAACGTAATACTATATAACGTTATACGTCACAACGTAAAACTATATAACGTTATACGTTATAACGTAAATACTATATAACGTTATACGTCACAACGTAATACTATACAACGTTATACGTTATAACGTAATACTATATAACGTTATACGTTATATGGTGATACTATATAACGTTATAACGTAATACTATATAACGTTATACGTTATAACGTAATACTACATAACGTTATACGTTATAACGTAATACTACATAACGTTATACGTTATAACGTAATACTATATAACGTTATACGTTATAACGTAATACTATATAGCGTTGTACGTTATATGGTGATACTATATAACGTTATAACGTAATACTATATAACGTTATACGTTATAACTTAATACTATATAACGTTATACGTTATAACGTAATACTATATAACGTTATACGTTATAACGTAATAGTATATAACGTTATACGTTATACCGTAATACTATATAACGTTATACGTCATAACGTAATACTATATAACGTTATAGGTTATAACGTAATACTATATAACGTTATACGTTATAACTTAATACTATATAACGTTATACGTTATAACGTAATACTATATAACGTTATACGTCACAACGTAATACTATATAACGTTATACGTTATAACGTAATACTATATAACGTTATACGTTATATGGTGATAGTATATAACGTTATAACGTAATACTATATAACGTTATACGTTATAACGTAATACTATATAACGTTATACGTCATAACGTAATGCTATATAACGTTATACGTCACAACGTAAAACTATATAACGTTATACGTTATAACGTAATACTATATAACGTTATACGTCACAACGTAATACTATACAACGTTATACGTTATAACGTAATACTATATAACGTTATACGTTATATGGTGATACTATGTAACGTTATAACGTAATACTATATAACGTTATACGTTATAACGTAATACTACATAACGTTATACGTTATAACGTAATACTACATAACGTTATACGTTATAACGTAATACTATATAACGTTATACGTTATAACGTAATACTATATAGCGTTGTACGTTATATGGTGATACTATATAACGTTATAACGTAATACTATATAACGTTATACGTTATAACTTAATACTATATAACGTTATACGTTATAACGTAATACTATATAACGTTATACGTTATAACGTAATACTATATAACGTTATACGTTATAACGTAATACTATATAAAGTTATACGTTATAACTTAATACTATATAACGTTATACGTTACATGGTGATACTATATATCGTTATACGTTATAGCGTAATACTATATAATGTTATACGTTATAACTTAATACTATATAACGTTATACGTTATAACGTAATACTATATAACGTTATACGTTATAACGTAATACTATATAACGTTATACGTTATATGGTGATACTATATAACGTTATAACGTAATACTATATAACGTTATACGTTATAACGTAATACTACATAACGTTATACGTTATAACGTAATACTATATAACGTTATACGTTATAACGTAATACTATATAGCGTTGTACGTTATATGGTGATACTACATAACGTTATAACGTAATACTATATAACGTTATACGTTATATGGTGATACTATATAACGTTATAACGTAATACTATATAACGTTATACGTTATAACGTAATACTATATAACGTTATACGTCATAACGTAATACTATATAACGTTATACGTTATAACGTAATACTATATAACGTTATACGTTATAACTTAATACTATATAACGTTATACGTTATAACGTAATACTACATAACGTTATACGTTATAACGTAATACTACATAACGTTATACGTTATAACTTAATACTATATAACGTTATACGTTATAACGTAATACTACATAACGTTATACGTTATAACGTAATACTACATAACGTTATACGTTACATGGTGATACTATATAACGTTATACGTTATACCGTAATGCTATATAACGTTATACGTTATATGGTAATACTATATAACGTTAAACGTTATAACGTAATACTATATAACGTTATACGTTATAACGTAATACTATATAACGTTATACGTTATAACGTAATACTATATAACGTTATACGTTACATGGTGATACTATATAACGTTATAACGTAATACTATATAACGTTATACGTTATATGGTGATAGTATATAACGTTATAACGTAATACTATATAACGTTATACGTTATAACGTAATACTATATAACGTTATACGTCATAACGTAATGCTAT
>NW_027185065.1:0-37050 GCF_040668555.2 Bombus flavifrons
ATACGTTATAACGTAATACTATATAACGTTATACGTCATAACGTAATACTATATAACGTTATACGTTATAACGTAGTACTATATAACGTTATACGTTATAACGTAATGCTATATAACGTTATACGTTATAACGTAATACTATATAACGTTATACGTTATAACGTAGTACTATATAACGTTATACGTCATAACGTAATACTATATAACGTTATACGTTCTAACGTAATACTATATAACGTTATACGTTATAACGTAATACTATATAACGTTATACGTCATAACGTAATACTATATAAAAACTTATACGTTATAACGTAATACTATATAACGTTATACGTTATAACGTAATACTATATAACGTTATACGTTATATGGTGATACTATATAACGTTATAACGTAATAGTATATAACGTTATACGTTATATGGTAATACTATATAACGTTATACGTCATAACGTAATACTATATAACGTTATACGTCATAACGTAATACTACATAACGTTATACGTTATAACGTAATACTATATAACGTTATACGTTATATGGTCATACTATATAACGTTATAACGTAATAGTATATAACGTTATACGTCATAACGTAATACTATATAACGTTATACGTTATAACGTAATACTATATAAAGTTATACGTTATTACGTAATACTATATAACGTTATACGTTATAACGTAATACTATATAACGTTATACGTTATATGGTGATACTATATAACGTTATAACGTAATACTATATAACTTTGTACGTTATATGGTAATACTATATAACGTTATACGTTATATCGTAATACTATATAACGTTATACGTCATAACGTAATACTACATAACGTTATACGTTATAACGTAATACTATATAACGTTATACGTTATATGGTCATACTATATAACGTTATAACGTAATAGTATATAACGTTATACGTTATATGGTAATACTATATAACGTTATACGTCATAACGTAATACTATATAACGTTATACGTCATAACGTAATACTACATAACGTTATACGTTATAACGTAATACTATATAACGTTATACGTTATATGGTGATACTATATAACGTTATAACGTAATAGTATATAACGTTATACGTTATAACGTAATACTATATAACGTTATACGTTATATGGTGATACTATATAACGTTATAACGTAATACTATATAACTTTGTACGTTATATGGTAATACTATATAACGTTATACGTTATATCGTAATACTATATAACGTTATACGTCATAACGTAATACTACATAACGTTATACGTTATAACGTAATACTATATAACGTTATACGTTATATGGTCATACTATATAACGTTATAACGTAATAGTATATAACGTTATACGTTATATGGTAATACTATATAACGTTATACGTCATAACGTAATACTATATAACGTTATACGTCATAACGTAATACTACATAACGTTATACGTTATAACGTAATACTATATAACGTTATACGTTATATGGTGATACTATATAACGTTATAACGTAATAGTATATAACGTTATACGTTATATGGTAATACTATATAACGTTATACGTCATAACGTAATACTATATAACGTTATACGTCATAACGTAATACTACATAACGTTATACGTTATAACGTAATACTATATAACGTTATACGTTATAACGTAATACTATATAAAGTTATACGTTATAACGTAATACTATATAACGTTATACGTTATAACGTAATACTATATAACGTTATACGTTATATGGTGATACTATATAACGTTATAACGTAATACTATATAACGTTATACGTTATAACGTAATACTATATAACGTTATACGTTATAACGTAATGCTATATAACGTTATACGTTATAACGTAATACTATATAACGTTATACGTTATAACGTAATACTATATAACGTTATACGTTATAACGTAATACTATATAAAGTTATACGTTATAACGTAATACTATATAACGTTATACGTTATAACGTAATACTATATAACGTTATACGTTATAACGTAATACTATATAAAGTTATACGTTATAACGTAATACTATATAACGTTATACGTTATAACGTAATACTATATAACGTTATACGTTATATGGTGATACTATATAACGTTATAACGTAATACTATATAACGTTATACGTTATAACGTAATACTATATAACGTTATAACGTAATACTATATAACGCTGTACGTTATATGGTAATACTATATAACGTTATACGTTATAACGTAATACTATATAACGTTATACGTTATAACGTAATACTATATAAAGTTATACGTTATAACGTAATACTATATAACGTTATACGTTATAACGTAATTCTATATAACGTTATACGTTATAACGTAATACTATATAACGTTATACGTTACATGGTGATACTATATATCGTTATACGTTATAACGTAATACTATATAACGTTATACGTTATAACGTAATACTATATAACGTTATACGTTATAACGTAATACTATATAAAGTTATACGTTATAACGTAATACTATATAACGTTATACGTTATAACGTAATTCTATATAACGTTATACGTTATAACGTAATACTATATAACGTTATACGTTATATGGTGATACTATATAACGTTATAACGTAATACTATATAACGTTATACGTTATAACGTAATACTATATAACGTTATACGTTATAACGTAATGCTATATAACGTTATACGTTATAACGTAATAATATATAAAGTTATACGTTATAACGTAATACTATATAACGTTATACGTTATAACGTAATTCTATATAACGTTATACGTTATAACGTAATACTATATAACGTTATACGTTATAACGTAATACTATATAACGTTATACGTTACATGGTGATACTATATATCGTTATACGTTATAACGTAATACTATATAACGTTATACGTTATAACGTAATACTATATAACGTTATACGTTACATGGTGATACTATATATCGTTATACGTTATAACGTAATACTATATAACGTTATACGTTATAACGTAATACTATATAACGTTATACGTTATAACGTAATACTATATAAAGTTATACGTTATAACGTAATACTATATAACGTTATACGTTATAACGTAATTCTATATAACGTTATACGTTATAACGTAATACTATATAACGTTATACGTTATATGGTGATACTATATAACGTTATAACGTAATACTATATAACGTTATACGTTATAACGTAATACTATATAACGTTATACGTTATAACGTAATGCTATATAACGTTATACGTTATAACGTAATAATATATAAAGTTATACGTTATAACGTAATACTATATAACGTTATACGTTATAACGTAATTCTATATAACGTTATACGTTATAACGTAATACTATATAACGTTATACGTTATAACGTAATACTATATAACGTTATACGTTACATGGTGATACTATATATCGTTATACGTTATAACGTAATACTATATAACGTTATACGTTATAACGTAATACTATATAACGTTATACGTTATAACGTAATACTATATAACGTTATACGTTATAACGTAATACTATATAAAGTTATACGTTATAACGTAATACTATATAACGTTATACGTTATAACGTAATTCTATATAACGTTATACGTTATAACGTAATACTATATAACGTTATACGTTATATGGTGATACTATATAACGTTATAACGTAATACTATATAACGTTATACGTTATAACGTAATACTATATAACGTTATACGTTATAACGTAATGCTATATAACGTTATACGTTATAACGTAATAATATATAAAGTTATACGTTATAACGTAATACTATATAACGTTACACGTTACAACGTAATACTATATAACGTTATACGTTATATGGTGATACTATATAACATTATAACGTAATAGTATATAACGTTATACGTTATATGGTAATACTATATAACGTTATACGTCATAACGTAATACTATATAACGTTATACGTCATAACGTAATACTACATAACGTTATACGTTATAACGTAATACTATATAACGTTATACGTTATAACGTAATACTATATAACGTTATACGTCATAACGTAATACTACATAACGTTATACGTTATAACGTAATACTATATAACGTTATACGTTATATGGTCATACTATATAACGTTATAACGTAATAGTATATAACGTTATACGTTATATGGTAATACTATATAACGTTATACGTCATAACGTAATACTATATAACGTTATACGTCATAACGTAATACTACATAACGTTATACGTTATAACGTAATACTATATAACGTTATACGTTATATGGTGATACTATATAACGTTATAACGTAATAGTATATAACGTTATACGTTATATGGTAATACTATATAACGTTATACGTCATAACGTAATACTATATAACGTTATACGTCATAACGTAATACTACATAACGTTATACGTTATAACGTAATACTATATAACGTTATACGTTATAACGTAATACTATATAAAGTTATACGTTATAACGTAATACTATATAACGTTATACGTTATAACGTAATACTATATAACGTTATACGTTATATGGTGATACTATATAACGTTATAACGTAATACTATATAACGTTATACGTTATAACGTAATACTATATAACGTTATACGTTATAACGTAATGCTATATAACGTTATACGTTATAACGTAATACTATATAACGTTATACGTTATAACGTAATACTATATAACGTTATACGTTATAACGTAATACTATATAAAGTTATACGTTATAACGTAATACTATATAACGTTATACGTTATAACGTAATACTATATAACGTTATACGTTATAACGTAATACTATATAAAGTTATACGTTATAACGTAATACTATATAACGTTATACGTTATAACGTAATACTATATAACGTTATACGTTATATGGTGATACTATATAACGTTATAACGTAATACTATATAACGTTATACGTTATAACGTAATACTATATAACGTTATAACGTAATACTATATAACGCTGTACGTTATATGGTAATACTATATAACGTTATACGTTATATCGTAATACTATATAACGTTATACGTTATAACGCAATACTATATAACGTTATACGTTATAACGTAATACTATATAACGTTATACGTTACATGGTGATACTATATATCGTTATACGTTATAACGTAATACTATATAACGTTATACGTTATAACGTAATACTATATAACGTTATACGTTATAACGTAATACTATATAACGTTATACGTTATAACGTAATACTATATAAAGTTATACGTTATAACGTAATACTATATAACGTTATACGTTATAACGTAATTCTATATAACGTTATACGTTATAACGTAATACTATATAACGTTATACGTTATATGGTGATACTATATAACGTTATAACGTAATACTATATAACGTTATACGTTATAACGTAATACTATATAACGTTATACGTTATAACGTAATGCTATATAACGTTATACGTTATAACGTAATAATATATAAAGTTATACGTTATAACGTAATACTATATAACGTTACACGTTACAACGTAATACTATATAACGTTATACGTTATATGGTGATACTATATAACATTATAACGTAATAGTATATAACGTTATACGTTATATGGTAATACTATATAACGTTATACGTCATAACGTAATACTATATAACGTTATACGTCATAACGTAATACTACATAACGTTATACGTTATAACGTAATACTATATAACGTTATACGTTATAACGTAATACTATATAACGTTATACGTCATAACGTAATACTATATAACGTTATACGTTATATGGTCATACTATATAACGTTATAACGTAATAGTATATAACGTTATACGTTATATGGTAATACTATATAACGTTATACGTCATAACGTAATACTATATAACGTTATACGTCATAACGTAATACTACATAACGTTATACGTTATAACGTAATACTATATAACGTTATACGTTATATGGTGATACTATATAACGTTATAACGTAATAGTATATAACGTTATACGTTATAACGTAATACTATATAACGTTATACGTTATAACGTAATGCTATATAACGTTATACGTTACAACGTAATACTATATAACGTTATACGTTATATGGTGATACTATATAACGTTATAACGTAATAGTATATAACGTTATACGTTATATGGTAATACTATATAACGTTATACGTCATAACGTAATACTATATAACGTTATACGTCATAACGTAATACTACATAACGTTATACGTTATAACGTAATACTATATAACGTTATACGTTATAACGTAATACTATATAACGTTATACGTTATAACGCAATACTATATAACGTTATACGTTATAACGTAATACTATATAACGTTATACGTTACATGGTGATACTATATATCGTTATACGTTATAACGTAATACTATATAACGTTATACGTTATAACGTTATACTATATAACGTTATACGTTATAACGTAGTACTATATAACGTTATACGTCATAACGTAATACTATATAACGTTATACGTTCTAACGTAATACTATATAACGTTATACGTTATAACGTAATACTATATAACGTTATACGTTATAACGTAATACTATATAACGTTATACGTTATAACGTAATACTATATAAAGTTATACGTTATAACGTAATACTATATAACGTTATACGTTATAACGTAATACTATATAACGTTATACGTTATAACGTAATACTATTTAACGTTATACGTTATATGGTGATGCTATATAACATTATAACGTAATAGTATATAACGTTGTACGTTATATGGTAATACTATATAACGTTATACGATATAACGTAATACTATATAACGTTATACGTTATAACGTAATACTATATAACGTTATACGTTATAACGTAATACTATATAACGTTATACGATATAACGTAATACTATATAACGTTATACGTTATAACGTAATACTATATAACGTTATACGTTATAACGTAATACTATATAACGTTATACGTTATAACGTAATACTATATAACGTTATACGTTATATGGTGATGCTATATAACATTATAACGTAATAGTATATAACGTTATACGTTATATGGTAATACTATATAACGTTATACGTCATAACGTAATACTATATAACGTTATACGTCATAACGTAATACTACATAACGTTATACGTTATAACGTAATACTATATAACGTTATACGTTATAACGTAATACTATATAACGTTATACGTCATAACGTAATACTATATAACGTTATACGTTATAACGTAGTACTATATAACGTTATACGTTATAACGTAATGCTATATAACGTTATACGTTATAACGTAATACTATATAACGTTATACGTTATAACGTAGTACTATATAACGTTATACGTCATAACGTAATACTATATAACGTTATACGTTCTAACGTAATACTATATAACGTTATACGTTATAACGTAATACTATATAACGTTATACGTCATAACGTAATACTATATAAAAACTTATACGTTATAACGTAATACTATATAACGTTATACGTTATAACGTAATACTATATAACGTTATACGTTATATGGTGATACTATATAACGTTATAACGTAATAGTATATAACGTTATACGTTATATGGTAATACTATATAACGTTATACGTCATAACGTAATACTATATAACGTTATACGTCATAACGTAATACTACATAACGTTATACGTTATAACGTAATACTATATAACGTTATACGTTATATGGTCATACTATATAACGTTATAACGTAATAGTATATAACGTTATACGTTATATGGTAATACTATATAACGTTATACGTCATAACGTAATACTATATAACGTTATACGTTATAACGTAATACTATATAAAGTTATACGTTATTACGTAATACTATATAACGTTATACGTTATAACGTAATACTATATAACGTTATACGTTATAACGTAGTACTATATAACGTTATACGTCATAACGTAATACTATATAACGTTATACGTTCTAACGTAATACTATATAACGTTATACGTTATAACGTAATACTATATAACGTTATACGTCATAACGTAATACTATATAAAAACTTATACGTTATAACGTAATACTATATAACGTTATACGTTATAACGTAATACTATATAACGTTATACGTTATATGGTGATACTATATAACGTTATAACGTAATAGTATATAACGTTATACGTTATATGGTAATACTATATAACGTTATACGTCATAACGTAATACTATATAACGTTATACGTCATAACGTAATACTACATAACGTTATACGTTATAACGTAATACTATATAACGTTATACGTTATATGGTCATACTATATAACGTTATAACGTAATAGTATATAACGTTATACGTTATATGGTAATACTATATAACGTTATACGTCATAACGTAATACTATATAACGTTATACGTTATAACGTAATACTATATAAAGTTATACGTTATTACGTAATACTATATAACGTTATACGTTATAACGTAATACTATATAACGTTATACGTTATATGGTGATACTATATAACGTTATAACGTAATACTATATAACTTTGTACGTTATATGGTAATACTATATAACGTTATACGTTATATCGTAATACTATATAACGTTATACGTCATAACGTAATACTACATAACGTTATACGTTATAACGTAATACTATATAACGTTATACGTTATATGGTCATACTATATAACGTTATAACGTAATAGTATATAACGTTATACGTTATATGGTAATACTATATAACGTTATACGTCATAACGTAATACTATATAACGTTATACGTCATAACGTAATACTACATAACGTTATACGTTATAACGTAATACTATATAACGTTATACGTTATATGGTGATACTATATAACGTTATAACGTAATAGTATATAACGTTATACGTTATAACGTAATACTATATAACGTTATACGTTATATGGTGATACTATATAACGTTATAACGTAATACTATATAACTTTGTACGTTATATGGTAATACTATATAACGTTATACGTTATATCGTAATACTATATAACGTTATACGTCATAACGTAATACTACATAACGTTATACGTTATAACGTAATACTATATAACGTTATACGTTATATGGTCATACTATATAACGTTATAACGTAATAGTATATAACGTTATACGTTATATGGTAATACTATATAACGTTATACGTCATAACGTAATACTATATAACGTTATACGTCATAACGTAATACTACATAACGTTATACGTTATAACGTAATACTATATAACGTTATACGTTATATGGTGATACTATATAACGTTATAACGTAATAGTATATAACGTTATACGTTATAACGTAATACTATATAACGTTATACGTTATAACGTAATGCTATATAACGTTATACGTTACAACGTAATACTATATAACTTTATACGTTATATGGTGATACTATATAACGTTATAACGTAATAGTATATAACGTTATACGTTATATGGTAATACTATATAACGTTATACGTCATAACGTAATACTATATAACGTTATACGTCATAACGTAATACTACATAACGTTATACGTTATAACGTAATACTATATAACGTTATACGTTCTAACGTAATACTATATAACGTTATACGTTATAACGTAATACTATATAACGTTATACGTTATAACGTAATACTATATAACGTTATACGTTATAACGTAATACTATATAAAGTTATACGTTATAACGTAATACTATATAACGTTATACGTTATAACGTAATACTATATAACGTTATACGTTATAACGTAATACTATATAACGTTATACGTTATATGGTGATGCTATATAACATTATAACGTAATAGTATATAACGTTGTACGTTATATGGTAATACTATATAACGTTATACGATATAACGTAATACTATATAACGTTATACGTTATAACGTAATACTATATAACGTTATACGTTATAACGTAATACTATATAACGTTATACGATATAACGTAATACTATATAACGTTATACGTTATAACGTAATACTATATAACGTTATACGTTATAACGTAATACTATATAACGTTATACGTTATAACGTAATACTATATAACGTTATACGTTATATGGTGATGCTATATAACATTATAACGTAATAGTATATAACGTTATACGTTATATGGTAATACTATATAACGTTATACGTCATAACGTAATACTATATAACGTTATACGTCATAACGTAATACTACATAACGTTATACGTTATAACGTAATACTATATAACGTTATACGTTATAACGTAATACTATATAACGTTATACGTCATAACGTAATACTATATAACGTTATACGTTATAACGTAATACTATATAACGTTATACGTTATAACGTAATACTATATAACGTTATACGTTATATGGTGATACTATATAACGTTATAACGTAATAGTATATAACGTTATACGTTATATGGTAATACTATATAACGTTATACGTCATAACGTAATACTATATAACGTTATACGTCATAACGTAATACTACATAACGTTATACGTTATAACGTAATACTATATAACGTTATACGTTATATGGTCATACTATATAACGTTATAACGTAATAGTATATAACGTTATACGTTATATGGTAATACTATATAACGTTATACGTCATAACGTAATACTATATAACGTTATACGTCATAACGTAATACTATATAACGTTATACGTCATAACGTAATACTACATAACGTTATACGTTATAACGTATTACTATATAACGTTATACGTTATAACGTAATACTATATAACGTTATACGTCATAACGTAATACTATATAACGTTATACGTTATAACGTAGTACTATATAACGTTATACGTTATAACGTAATGCTATATAACGTTATACGTTATAACGTAATACTATATAACGTTATACGTTATATGGTGATACTATATAACGTTATAACGTAATAGTATATAACGTTATACGTTATAACGTAATACTATATAACGTTATACGTTATAACGTAATGCTATATAACGTTATACGTTACAACGTAATACTATATAACGTTATACGTTATATGGTGATACTATATAACGTTATAACGTAATAGTATATAACGTTATACGTTATATGGTAATACTATATAACGTTATACGTCATAACGTAATACTATATAACGTTATACGTCATAACGTAATACTACATAACGTTATACGTTATAACGTAATACTATATAACGTTATACGTCATAACGTAATACTATATAACATTATACGTTCTAACGTAATACTATATAACGTTATACGTTATAACGTAATACTATATAACGTTATACGTTATAACGTAATACTATATAACGTTATACGTTATAACGTAATACTATATAACGTTATACGTTATAACGTAATAATATATAAAGTTATACGTTATAACGTAATACTATATAACGTTATACGTTATAACGTAATACTATATAACGTTATACGTTATATGGTGATACTATATAACGTTATAACGTAATACTATATAACGTTGTACGTTATATGGTAATACTATATAACGTTATACGTTATATCGTAATACTATGTAACGTTATACGTTATAACGCAATACTATATAACGTTATACGTTATAACGTAATACTATATAACGTTATACGTTACATGGTGATACTATATATCGTTATACGTTATAACGTAATACTATATAACGCTATACGTTATAACGTTATACTATATAACGTTATACGTTATAACGTAGTACTATATAACGTTATACGTCATAACGTAATACTATATAACGTTATACGTTCTAACGTAATACTATATAACGTTATACGTTATAACGTAATACTATATAACGTTATACGTTATAACGTAATACTATATAACGTTATACGTTATAACGTAATACTATATAAAGTTATACGTTATAACGTAATACTATATAACGATATACGTTATAACGTAATTCTATATAACGTTATACGTTATAACGTAATACTATATAACGTTATACGTTATATGGTGATACTATATAACGTTATAACGTAATACTATATAACGTTATACGTTATAACGTAATACTATATAACGTTATACGTTATAACGTAATGCTATATAACGTTATACGTTATAACGTAATAATATATAAAGTTATACGTTATAACGTAATACTATATAACGTTACACGTTACAACGTAATACTATATAACGTTATACGTTATATGGTGATACTATATAACATTATAACGTAATAGTATATAACGTTATACGTTATATGGTAATACTATATAACGTTATACGTCATAACGTAATACTATATAACGTTATACGTCATAACGTAATACTACATAACGTTATACGTTATAACGTAATACTATATAACGTTATACGTTATAACGTAATACTATATAACGTTATACGTCATAACGTAATACTATATAACGTTATACGTTATAACGTAGTACTATATAACGTTATACGTTATAACGTAATGCTATATAACGTTATACGTTATAACGTAATACTATATAACGTTATACGTTATAACGTAGTACTATATAACGTTATACGTCATAACGTAATACTATATAACGTTATACGTTCTAACGTAATACTATATAACGTTATACGTTATAACGTAATACTATATAACGTTATACGTTATAACGTAATACTATATAACGTTATACGTTATAACGTAATACTATATAACGTTATACGTTATATGGTGATGCTATATAACATTATAACGTAATAGTATATAACGTTGTACGTTATATGGTAATACTATATAACGTTATACGATATAACGTAATACTATATAACGTTATACGTTATAACGTAATACTATATAACGTTATACGTTATAACGTAATACTATATAACGTTATACGATATAACGTAATACTATATAACGTTATACGTTATAACGTAATACTATATAACGTTATACGTTATAACGTAATACTATATAACGTTATACGTTATAACGTAATACTATATAACGTTATACGTTATATGGTGATGCTATATAACATTATAACGTAATAGTATATAACGTTATACGTTATATGGTAATACTATATAACGTTATACGTCATAACGTAATACTATATAACGTTATACGTCATAACGTAATACTACATAACGTTATACGTTATAACGTAATACTATATAACGTTATACGTTATAACGTAATACTATATAACGTTATACGTCATAACGTAATACTATATAACGTTATACGTTATAACGTAGTACTATATAACGTTATACGTTATAACGTAATGCTATATAACGTTATACGTTATAACGTAATACTATATAACGTTATACGTTATAACGTAGTACTATATAACGTTATACGTCATAACGTAATACTATATAACGTTATACGTTCTAACGTAATACTATATAACGTTATACGTTATAACGTAATACTATATAACGTTATACGTCATAACGTAATACTATATAAAAATTTATACGTTATAACGTAATACTATATAACGTTATACGTTATAACGTAATACTATATAACGTTATACGTTATATGGTGATACTATATAACGTTATAACGTAATAGTATATAACGTTATACGTTATATGGTAATACTATATAACGTTATACGTCATAACGTAATACTATATAACGTTATACGTCATAACGTAATACTACATAACGTTATACGTTATAACGTAATACTATATAACGTTATACGTTATATGGTCATACTATATAACGTTATAACGTAATAGTATATAACGTTATACGTTATATGGTAATACTATATAACGTTATACGTCATAACGTAATACTATATAACGTTATACGTCATAACGTAATACTATATAACGTTATACGTCATAACGTAATACTACATAACGTTATACGTTATAACGTATTACTATATAACGTTATACGTTATAACGTAATACTATATAACGTTATACGTCATAACGTAATACTATATAACGTTATACGTTATAACGTAGTACTATATAACGTTATACGTTATAACGTAATGCTATATAACGTTATACGTTATAACGTAATACTATATAACGTTATACGTTATATGATGATACTATATAACGTTATAACGTAATAGTATATAACGTTATACGTTATAACGTAATACTATATAACGTTATACGTTATAACGTAATGCTATATAACGTTATACGTTACAACGTAATACTATATAACGTTATACGTTATATGGTGATACTATATAACGTTATAACGTAATAGTATATAACGTTATACGTTATATGGTAATACTATATAACGTTATACGTCATAACGTAATACTATATAACGTTATACGTCATAACGTAATACTACATAACGTTATACGTTATAACGTAATACTATATAACGTTATACGTCATAACGTAATACTATATAACATTATACGTTCTAACGTAATACTATATAACGTTATACGTTATAACGTAATACTATATAACGTTATACGTTATAACGTAATAATATATAAAGTTATACGTTATAACGTAATACTATATAACGTTATACGTTATAACGTAATACTATATAACGTTATACGTTATATGGTGATACTATATAACGTTATAACGTAATACTATATAACGTTGTACGTTATATGGTAATACTATATAACGTTATACGTTATATCGTAATACTATGTAACGTTATACGTTATAACGCAATACTATATAACGTTATACGTTATAACGTAATACTATATAACGTTATACGTTACATGGTGATACTATATATCGTTATACGTTATAACGTAATACTATATAACGCTATACGTTATAACGTTATACTATATAACGTTATACGTTATAACGTAGTACTATATAACGTTATACGTTATATGGTGATACTATATAACATTATAACGTAATAGTATATAACGTTATACGTTATATGGTAATACTATATAACGTTATACGTCATAACGTAATACTATATAACGTTATACGTCATAACGTAATACTATATAACGTTATACGTTATATGGTGATACTATATAACGTTATAACGTAATACTATATAACGTTGTACGTTATATGGTAATACTATATAACGTTATACGATATAACGTAATACTATATAACGTTATACGTTATAACGTAATACTATATAACGTTATACGTCATAACGTAATACTATATAACGTTGTACGTTATATGGTAATACTATATAACGTTATACGATATAACGTAATACTATATAACGTTATACGTTATAACGTAATACTATATAACGTTATACGTTATAACGTAATACTATATAACGTTATACGTTATAACGTAATACTATATAACGTTATACGTTATATGGTGATACTATATAACATTATAACGTAATAGTATATAACGTTATACGTTATATGGTAATACTATATAACGTTATACGTCATAACGTAATACTATATAACGTTATACGTCATAACGTAATACTACATAACGTTATACGTTATAACGTAATACTATATAACGTTATACGTTATAACGTAATACTATATAACGTTATACGTCATAACGTAATACGTTATAACGTAGTACTATATAACGTTATACGTTATAACGTAATGCTATATAACGTTATACGTTATAACGTAATACTATATAACGTTATACGTTATAACGTAGTACTATATAACGTTATACGTTATAACGTAATGCTATATAACGTTATACGTTATAACGTAATACTATATAACGTTATACGTTATATGGTGATACTATATAACGTTATAACGTAATAGTATATAACGTTATACGTTATAACGTAATACTATATAACGTTATACGTTATAACGTAATGCTATATAACGTTATACGTTACAACGTAATACTATATAACGTTATACGTTATATGGTGATACTATATAACGTTATAACGTAATAGTATATAACGTTATACGTTATATGGTAATACTATATAACGTTATACGTCATAACGTAATACTATATAACGTTATACGTCATAACGTAATACTACATAACGTTATACGTTATAACGTAATACTATATAACGTTATACGTTATAACGTAATACTATATAACGTTATACGTTATAACGTAATGCTATATAACGTTATACGTTACAACGTAATACTATATAACGTTATACGTTATATGGTGATACTATATAACGTTATAACGTAATAGTATATAACGTTATACGTTATATGGTAATACTATATAACGTTATACGTCATAACGTAATACTATATAACGTTATACGTCATAACGTAATACTACATAACGTTATACGTTATAACGTAATACTATATAACGTTATACGTTATAACGTAATACTATATAACGTTATACGCTATAACGTAGTACTATATAACGTTATACGTCATAACGTAATACTATATAACGTTATACGTTCTAACGTAATACTATATAACGTTATACGTTATAACGTAATACTATATAACGTTATACGTTACAACGTAATACTATATAACGTTATACGTTATAACGTAATACTATATAAAGTTATACGTTATAACGTAATACTATATAAAAATTTATACGTTATAACGTAATACTATATAACGTTATACGTTATAACGTAATACTATATAACGTTATACGTTATATGGTGATACTATATAACGTTATAACGTAATACTATATAACGGTGTACGTTATATGGTAATACTATATAACGTTATACGATATAACGTAATACTATATAACGTTATACGTTATAACGTAATACTATATAACGTTATACGTTATAACGTAATACTATATAACGTTATACGTTATAACGTAATACTATATAACGTTATACGTTATATGGTGATACTATATAACATTATAACGTAATAGTATATAACGTTATACGTTATATGGTAATACTATATAACGTTATACGTCATAACGTAATACTATATAACGTTATACGTCATAACGTAATACTACATAACGTTATACGTTATAACGTAATACTATATAACGTTATACGTTATAACGTAATACTATATAACGTTATACGTTATAACGTAATACTATATAAGGTTATACGTCATAACGTAATACTATATAAAAATTTATACGTTATAACGTAATACTATATAACGTTATACGCTATAACGTAATACTATATAACGTTATACGTTATAACGTAATACTATATAACGTTATGCGTTATATGGTGATACTATATAACGTTATAACGTAATAGTATATAACGTTATACGTTATATGGTAATACTATATAACGTTATACGTCATAACGTAATACTATATAACGTTATACGTCATAACGTAATACTACATAACGTTATACGTTATAACGTAATACTATATAACGTTATACGTTATATGGTCATACTATATAACGTTATAACGTAATAGTATATAACGTTATACGTTATATGGTAATACTATATAACGTTATACGTCATAACGTAATACTATATAACGTTATACGTCATAACGTAATACTACATAACGTTATACGTTATAACGTAATACTATATAACGTTATAAGTTATAACGTAATACTATATAACGTTATACGTTATAACGTAATACTATATAACGTTATACGTTATAACGTAATACTATATAACGTTATACGTTATATGGTGATACTATATAACGTTATAACGTAATACTATATAACGTTATACGTTATAACGTAATACTATATAACGTTATACGTTAGAACGTTATACTATATAACGTTATACGCTATAACGTAGTACTATATAACGTTATACGTCATAACGTAATACTATATAACGTTATACGTTCTAACGTAATACTATATAACGTTATACGTTATAACGTAATACTATATAACGTTATACGTTATAACGTAATACTATATAACGTTATACGTTATAACGTAATACTATATAAAGTTATACGTTATAACGTAATACTATATAAAAATTTATACGTTATAACGTAATACTATATAACGTTATACGTTATAACGTAATACTATATAACGTTATACGTTATATGGTGATACTATATAACGTTATAACGTAATACTATATAACGTTGTACGTTATATGGTAATACTATATAACGTTATACGATATAACGTAATACTATATAACGTTATACGTTATAACGTAATACTATATAACGTTATACGTTATAACGTAATACTATATAACGTTATACGTTATAACGTAATACTATATAACGTTATACGTTATATGGTGATACTATATAACATTATAACGTAATAGTATATAACGTTATACGTTATATGGTAATACTATATAACGTTATACGTCATAACGTAATACTATATAACGTTATACGTCATAACGTAATACTACATAACGTTATACGTTATAACGTAATACTATATAACGTTATACGTTATAACGTAATACTATATAACGTTATACGTCATAACGTAATACTATATAACGTTATACGTTATAACGTAGTACTATATAACGTTATACGTTATAACGTAATGCTATATAACGTTATACGTTATAACGTAATACTATATAACGTTATACGTTATAACGTAGTACTATATAACGTTATACGTTATAACGTAATGCTATATAACGTTATACGTTATAACGTAATACTATATAACGTTATACGTTATATGGTGATACTATATAACGTTATAACGTAATAGTATATAACGTTATACGTTATAACGTAATACTATATAACGTTATACGTTATAACGTAATGCTATATAACGTTATACGTTACAACGTAATACTATATAACGTTATACGTTATATGGTGATACTATATAACGTTATAACGTAATAGTATATAACGTTATACGTTATATGGTAATACTATATAACGTTATACGTCATAACGTAATACTATATAACGTTATACGTTATAACGCAATACTATATAACGTTATACGTTATAACGTAATACTATATAACGTTATACGTTATATGGTAATACTATATAACGTTATACGTCATAACGTAATACTATATAACGTTATACGTCATAACGTAATACTACATAACGTTATACGTTATAACGTAATACTATATAACGTTATACGTTATAACGTAATACTATATAACGTTATACGTTATAACGCAATACTATATAACGTTATACGTTATAACGTAATACTATATAACGTTATACGTTATAACGTAATACTATATAACGTTATACGTTATAACGTAATACTATATAACGTTATACGTTATATGGTGATACTATATAACATTATAACGTAATAGTATATAACGTTATACGTTATATGGTAATACTATATAACGTTATACGTCATAACGTAATACTATATAACGTCATACGTCATAACGTAATACTACATAACGTTATACGTTATAACGTAATACTATATAACGTTATACGTTATAACGTAATATTATATAACGTTATACGTCATAACGTAATACTATATAACGTTATACGTTATAACGTAGTACTATATAACGTTATACGTTATAACGTAATGCTATATAACGTTATACGTTATATGGTCATACTATATAACGTTATAACGTAATAGTATATAACGTTATACGTTATATGGTAATACTATATAACGTTATACGTCATAACGTAATACTATATAACGTTATACGTCATAACGTAATACTACATAACGTTATACGTTATAACGTAATACTATATAACGTTATACGTTATAACGTAATACTATATAACGTTATACGTTATAACGTAATACTATATAACGTTATACGTTATAACGTAATACTATATAACGTTATACGTTATATGGTGATACTATATAACGTTATAACGTAATACTATATAACGTTATACGTTATAACGTAATACTATATAACGTTATACGTTATTACGTAATGCTATATAACGTTATACGTTACAACGTAATACTATATAACGTTATACGTTATATGGTGATACTATATAACGTTATAACGTAATAGTATATAACGTTATACGTTATATGGTAATACTATATAACGTTATACGTCATAACGTAATACTATATAACGTTATACGTCATAACGTAATACTACATAACGTTATACGTTATAACGTATTACTATATAACGTTATACGTTATAACGTAATACTATATAACGTTATACGTCATAACGTAATACTATATAACGTTATACGTTATAACGTAGTACTATATAACGTTATACGTTATAACGTAATGCTATATAACGTTATACGTTATAACGTAATACTATATAACGTTATACGTTATATGGTGATACTATATAACGTTATAACGTAATAGTATATAACGTTATACGTTATAACGTAATACTATATAACGTTATACGTTATAACGTAATGCTATATAACGTTATACGTTACAACGTAATACTATATAACGTTATACGTTATATGGTGATACTATATAACGTTATAACGTAATAGTATATAACGTTATACGTTATATGGTAATACTATATAACGTTATACGTCATAACGTAATACTATATAACGTTATACGTCATAACGTAATACTACATAACGTTATACGTTATAACGTATACTATATAACGTTATACGTTATAACGTAATACTATATAACGTTATACGTTATAACGCAGTACTATATAACGTTATACGTTATAACGTAATACTATATAACGTTATACGTTACATGGTGATACTATATATCGTTATACGTTATAACGTAATACTATATAACGTTATACGTTATAACGTTATACTATATAACGTTATACGTTATAACGTAGTACTATATAACGTTATACGTCATAACGTAATACTATATAACGTTATATGTTCTAACGTAATACTATATAACGTTATACGTTATAACGTAATACTATATAACGTTATACGTTATAACGTAATACTATATAACGTTATACGTTATAACGTAATACTATATAAAGTTATACGTTATAACGTAATACTATATAAAAATTTATACGTTATAACGTAATACTATATAACGTTATACGTTATAACGTAATACTATATAACGTTATACGTTATGGTGATACTATATAACGTTATAACGTAATACTATATAACGTTGTACGTTATATGGTAATACTATATAACGTTATACGATATAACGTAATACTATATAACGTTATACGTTATAACGTAATACTATATAACGTTATACGTTATAACGTAATACTATATAACGTTATACGTTATAACGTAATACTATATAACGTTATACGTTATAACGTAATACTATATAACGTTATACGTTATATGGTGATACTATATAACGTTATAACGTAATACTATATAACGTTATACGTTATAACGTAATACTATATAACGTTATACGTTATCACGTAATACTATATAACGTTATACGTTATAACGTAGTACTATATAACGTTATACGTCATAACGTATTACTATATAATGTTATACGTTCTAACGTAATACTATATAACGTTATACGTTATAACGTAATACTATATAACGTTATACGTCATAACGTAATACTATATAAAAATTTATACGTTATAACGTAATACTATATAACGTTATACGTTATAACGTAATACTATATAACGTTATACGTTATATGGTGATACTATATAACGTTATAACGTAATAGTATATAACGTTATAAGTTATATGGTAATACTATATAACGTTATACGTCATAACGTAATACTATATAACGTTATACGTCATAACGTAATACTACATAACGTTATACGTTATAACGTAATACTATATAACGTTATACGTTATAACGTAATACTATATAAAGTTATACGTTATAACGTAATACTATATAACGTTATACGTTATAACGTAATACTATATAACGTTATACGTTATATGGTGATACTATATAACGTTATAACGTAATACTATATAACGTTATACGTTATAACGTAATACTATATAACGTTATACGTTATAACGTAATGCTATATAACGTTATACGTTATAACGTAATACTATATAACGTTATACGTTATAACGTAATACTATATAACGTTATACGTTATAACGTAGTACTATATAACGTTATACGTCATAACGTAATACTATATAACGTTATACGTTCTAACGTAATACTATATAACGTTATATGTTCTAACGTAATACTATATAACGTTATACGTTATAACGTAATACTATATAACGTTATACGTTATAACGTAATACTATATAACGTTATACGTTATAACGTAATACTATATAAAGTTATACGTTATAACGTAATACTATATAAAAATTTATACGTTATAACGTAATACTATATAACGTTATACGTTATAACGTAATACTATATAACGTTATACGTTATGGTGATACTATATAACGTTATAACGTAATACTATATAACGTTGTACGTTATATGGTAATACTATATAACGTTATACGATATAACGTAATACTATATAACGTTATACGTTATAACGTAATACTATATAACGTTATACGTTATAACGTAATACTATATAACGTTATACGTTATAACGTAATACTATATAACGTTATACGTTATATGGTGATACTATATAACGTTATAACGTAATACTATATAACGTTATACGTTATAACGTAATACTATATAACGTTATACGTTATAACGTAATACTATATAACGTTATACGTTATAACGTAGTACTATATAACGTTATACGTCATAACGTATTACTATATAACGTTATACGTTCTAACGTAATACTATATAACGTTATACGTTATAACGTAATACTATATAACGTTATACGTCATAACGTAATACTATATAAAAATTTATACGTTATAACGTAATACTATATAACGTTATACGTTATAACGTAATACTATATAACGTTATACGTTATAACGTAATACTATATAACGTTATACGTTATATGGTGATACTATATAACGTTATAACGTAATAGTATATAACGTTATACGTTATATGGTAATACTATATAACGTTATACGTCATAACGTAATACTATATAACGTTATACGTCATAACGTAATACTACATAACGTTATACGTTATAACGTAATACTATATAACGTTATACGTTATAACGTAATACTATATAAAGTTATACGTTATAACGTAATACTATATAACGTTATACGTTATAACGTAATACTATATAACGTTATACGTTATATGGTGATACTATATAACGTTATAACGTAATACTATATAACGTTATACGTTATAACGTAATACTATATAACGTTATACGTTATAACGTAATGCTATATAACGTTATACGTTATAACGTAATACTATATAACGTTATACGTTATAACGTAATACTATATAACGTTATACGTTATAACGTAATACTATATAAAGTTATACGTTATAACGTAATACTATATAACGTTATACGTTATAACGTAATACTATATAACGTTATACGTTATAACGTAATACTATATAAAGTTATACGTTATAACGTAATACTATATAACGTTATACGTTATAACGTAATACTATATAACGTTATACGTTATATGGTGATACTATATAACGTTATAACGTAATACTATATAACGTTATACGTTATAACGTAATACTATATAACGTTATACGTTATAACGTAATGCTATATAACGTTATACGTTATAACGTAATACTATATAACGTTATACGTTATAACGTAATACTATATAACGTTATACGTTATAACGTAATACTATATAAAGTTATACGTTATAACGTAATACTATATAACGTTATACGTTATAACGTAATACTATATAACGTTATACGTTATATCGTAATACTATATAACGTTATACGTTATAACGCAATACTATATAACGTTATACGTTATAACGTAATACTATATAACGTTATACGTTACATGGTGATACTATATATCGTTATACGTTATAACGTAATACTATATAACATTATACGTTATTACGTTATACTATATAACGTTATACGTTATAACGTAGTACTATATAACGTTATACGTCATAACGTAATACTATATAACGTTATACGTTCTAACGTAATACTATATAACGTTATACGTTATAACGTAATACTATATAACGTTATACGTTCTAACGTAATACTATATAACGTTATACGTTATAACGTAATACTATATAACGTTATACGTTATAACGTAATACTATATAACGTTATACGTCATAACGTAATACTATATAAAGTTATACGTTATAACGTAATACTATATAACGTTATACGTTATATGGTGATACTATATAACGTTATAACGTAATAGTATATAACGTTATACGTTATAACGTAATACTATATAACGTTATACGTTATAACGTAATGCTATATAACGTTATACGTTACAACGTAATACTATATAACGTTATACGTTATATGGTGATACTATATAACGTTATAACGTAATAGTATATAACGTTATACGTTATATGGTAATACTATATAACGTTATACGTCATAACGTAATACTATATAACGTTATACGTCATAACGTAATACTACATAACGTTATACGTTATAACGTAATACTATATAACGTTATACGTTATAACGTAATACTATATAACGTTATACGTTATAACGTAATGCTATATAACGTTATACGTTACAACGTAATACTATATAACGTTATACGTTATATGGTGATACTATATAACGTTATAACGTAATAGTATATAACGTTATACGTTATATGGTAATACTATATAACGTTATACGTCATAACGTAATACTATATAACGTTATACGTCATAACGTAATACTACATAACGTTATACGTTATAACGTAATACTATATAACGTTATACGTTATAACGTAATACTATATAACGTTATACGCTATAACGTAGTACTATATAACGTTATACGTCATAACGTAATACTATATAACGTTATACGTTCTAACGTAATACTATATAACGTTATACGTTATAACGTAATACTATATAACGTTATACGTTACAACGTAATACTATATAACGTTATACGTTATAACGTAATACTATATAAAGTTATACGTTATAACGTAATACTATATAAAAATTTATACGTTATAACGTAATACTATATAACGTTATACGTTATAACGTAATACTATATAACGTTATACGTTATATGGTGATACTATATAACGTTATAACGTAATACTATATAACGGTGTACGTTATATGGTAATACTATATAACGTTATACGATATAACGTAATACTATATAACGTTATACGTTATAACGTAATACTATATAACGTTATACGTTATAACGTAATACTATATAACGTTATACGTTATAACGTAATACTATATAACGTTATACGTTATATGGTGATACTATATAACATTATAACGTAATAGTATATAACGTTATACGTTATATGGTAATACTATATAACGTTATACGTCATAACGTAATACTATATAACGTTATACGTCATAACGTAATACTACATAACGTTATACGTTATAACGTAATACTATATAACGTTATACGTTATAACGTAATACTATATAACGTTATACGTTATAACGTAATACTATATAAGGTTATACGTCATAACGTAATACTATATAAAAATTTATACGTTATAACGTAATACTATATAACGTTATACGCTATAACGTAATACTATATAACGTTATACGTTATAACGTAATACTATATAACGTTATGCGTTATATGGTGATACTATATAACGTTATAACGTAATAGTATATAACGTTATACGTTATATGGTAATACTATATAACGTTATACGTCATAACGTAATACTATATAACGTTATACGTCATAACGTAATACTACATAACGTTATACGTTATAACGTAATACTATATAACGTTATACGTTATATGGTCATACTATATAACGTTATAACGTAATAGTATATAACGTTATACGTTATAACGTAATACTATATAACGTTATACGTTATAACGTAATGCTATATAACGTTATACGTTACAACGTAATACTATATAACGTTATACGTTATATGGTGATACTATATAACGTTATAACGTAATAGTATATAACGTTATACGTTATATGGTAATACTATATAACGTTATACGTCATAACGTAATACTATATAACGTTATACGTTATAACGCAATACTATATAACGTTATACGTTATATGGTGATACTATATAACGTTATAACGTAATAGTATATAACGTTATACGTTATATGGTAATACTATATAACGTTATACGTCATAACGTAATACTATATAACGTTATACGTTATAACGCAATACTATATAACGTTATACGTTATAACGTAATACTATATAACGTTATACGTTATATGGTAATACTATATAACGTTATACGTCATAACGTAATACTATATAACGTTATACGTCATAACGTAATACTACATAACGTTATACGTTATAACGTAATACTATATAACGTTATACGTTATAACGTAATACTATATAACGTTATACGTTATAACGCAATACTATATAACGTTATACGTTATAACGTAATACTATATAACGTTATACGTTATAACGTAATACTATATAACGTTATACGTTATAACGTAATACTATATAACGTTATACGTTATATGGTGATACTATATAACATTATAACGTAATAGTATATAACGTTATACGTTATATGGTAATACTATATAACGTTATACGTCATAACGTAATACTATATAACGTTATACGTCATAACGTAATACTACATAACGTTATACGTTATAACGTAATACTATATAACGTTATACGTTATAACGTAATACTATATAACGTTATACGTCATAACGTAATACTATATAACGTTATACGTTATAACGTAGTACTATATAACGTTATACGTTATAACGTAATGCTATATAACGTTATACGTTATATGGTCATACTATATAACGTTATAACGTAATAGTATATAACGTTATACGTTATATGGTAATACTATATAACGTTATACGTCATAACGTAATACTATATAACGTTATACGTCATAACGTAATACTACATAACGTTATACGTTATAACGTAATACTATATAACGTTATACGTTATAACGTAATACTATATAACGTTATACGTTATAACGTAATACTATATAACGTTATACGTTATAACGTAATACTATATAACGTTATACGTTATATGGTGATACTATATAACGTTATAACGTAATACTATATAACGTTATACGTTATAACGTAATACTATATAACGTTATACGTTATTACGTAATGCTATATAACGTTATACGTTACAACGTAATACTATATAACGTTATACGTTATATGGTGATACTATATAACGTTATAACGTAATAGTATATAACGTTATACGTTATATGGTAATACTATATAACGTTATACGTCATAACGTAATACTATATAACGTTATACGTCATAACGTAATACTACATAACGTTATACGTTATAACGTATTACTATATAACGTTATACGTTATAACGTAATACTATATAACGTTATACGTCATAACGTAATACTATATAACGTTATACGTTATAACGTAGTACTATATAACGTTATACGTTATAACGTAATGCTATATAACGTTATACGTTATAACGTAATACTATATAACGTTATACGTTATATGGTGATACTATATAACGTTATAACGTAATAGTATATAACGTTATACGTTATAACGTAATACTATATAACGTTATACGTTATAACGTAATGCTATATAACGTTATACGTTACAACGTAATACTATATAACGTTATACGTTATATGGTGATACTATATAACGTTATAACGTAATAGTATATAACGTTATACGTTATATGGTAATACTATATAACGTTATACGTCATAACGTAATACTATATAACGTTATACGTCATAACGTAATACTACATAACGTTATACGTTATAACGTATACTATATAACGTTATACGTTATAACGTAATACTATATAACGTTATACGTTATAACGCAATACTATATAACGTTATACGTTATAACGTAATACTATATAACGTTATACGTTACATGGTGATACTATATATCGTTATACGTTATAACGTAATACTATATAACGTTATACGTTATAACGTTATACTATATAACGTTATACGTTATAACGTAGTACTATATAACGTTATACGTCATAACGTAATACTATATAACGTTATATGTTCTAACGTAATACTATATAACGTTATACGTTATAACGTAATACTATATAACGTTATACGTTATAACGTAATACTATATAACGTTATACGTTATAACGTAATACTATATAAAGTTATACGTTATAACGTAATACTATATAAAAATTTATACGTTATAACGTAATACTATATAACGTTATACGTTATAACGTAATACTATATAACGTTATACGTTATGGTGATACTATATAACGTTATAACGTAATACTATATAACGTTGTACGTTATATGGTAATACTATATAACGTTATACGATATAACGTAATACTATATAACGTTATACGTTATAACGTAATACTATATAACGTTATACGTTATAACGTAATACTATATAACGTTATACGTTATAACGTAATACTATATAACGTTATACGTTATAACGTAATACTATATAACGTTATACGTTATATGGTGATACTATATAACGTTATAACGTAATACTATATAACGTTATACGTTATAACGTAATACTATATAACGTTATACGTTATCACGTAATACTATATAACGTTATACGTTATAACGTAGTACTATATAACGTTATACGTCATAACGTATTACTATATAACGTTATACGTTCTAACGTAATACTATATAACGTTATACGTTATAACGTAATACTATATAACGTTATACGTCATAACGTAATACTATATAAAAATTTATACGTTATAACGTAATACTATATAACGTTATACGTTATAACGTAATACTATATAACGTTATACGTTATATGGTGATACTATATAACGTTATAACGTAATAGTATATAACGTTATAAGTTATATGGTAATACTATATAACGTTATACGTCATAACGTAATACTATATAACGTTATACGTCATAACGTAATACTACATAACGTTATACGTTATAACGTAATACTATATAACGTTATACGTTATAACGTAATACTATATAAAGTTATACGTTATAACGTAATACTATATAACGTTATACGTTATAACGTAGTACTATATAACGTTATACGTTATAACGTAATGCTATATAACGTTATACGTTATAACGTAATACTATATAACGTTATACGTTATATGGTGATACTATATAACGTTATAACGTAATAGTATATAACGTTATACGTTATAACGTAATACTATATAACGTTATACGTTATAACGTAATGCTATATAACGTTATACGTTACAACGTAATACTATATAACGTTATACGTTATATGGTGATACTATATAACGTTATAACGTAATAGTATATAACGTTATACGTTATATGGTAATACTATATAACGTTATACGTCATAACGTAATACTATATAACGTTATACGTCATAACGTAATACTACATAACGTTATACGTTATAACGTATACTATATAACGTTATACGTTATAACGTAATACTATATAACGTTATACGTTATAACGCAATACTATATAACGTTATACGTTATAACGTAATACTATATAACGTTATACGTTACATGGTGATACTATATATCGTTATACGTTATAACGTAATACTATATAACGTTATACGTTATAACGTTATACTATATAACGTTATACGTTATAACGTAGTACTATATAACGTTATACGTCATAACGTAATACTATATAACGTTATATGTTCTAACGTAATACTATATAACGTTATACGTTATAACGTAATACTATATAACGTTATACGTTATAACGTAATACTATATAACGTTATACGTTATAACGTAATACTATATAAAGTTATACGTTATAACGTAATACTATATAAAAATTTATACGTTATAACGTAATACTATATAACGTTATACGTTATAACGTAATACTATATAACGTTATACGTTATGGTGATACTATATAACGTTATAACGTAATACTATATAACGTTGTACGTTATATGGTAATACTATATAACGTTATACGATATAACGTAATACTATATAACGTTATACGTTATAACGTAATACTATATAACGTTATACGTTATAACGTAATACTATATAACGTTATACGTTATAACGTAATACTATATAACGTTATACGTTATAACGTAATACTATATAACGTTATACGTTATATGGTGATACTATATAACGTTATAACGTAATACTATATAACGTTATACGTTATAACGTAATACTATATAACGTTATACGTTATCACGTAATACTATATAACGTTATACGTTATAACGTAGTACTATATAACGTTATACGTCATAACGTATTACTATATAACGTTATACGTTCTAACGTAATACTATATAACGTTATACGTTATAACGTAATACTATATAACGTTATACGTCATAACGTAATACTATATAAAAATTTATACGTTATAACGTAATACTATATAACGTTATACGTTATAACGTAATACTATATAACGTTATACGTTATATGGTGATACTATATAACGTTATAACGTAATAGTATATAACGTTATAAGTTATATGGTAATACTATATAACGTTATACGTCATAACGTAATACTATATAACGTTATACGTCATAACGTAATACTACATAACGTTATACGTTATAACGTAATACTATATAACGTTATACGTTATAACGTAATACTATATAAAGTTATACGTTATAACGTAATACTATATAACGTTATACGTTATAACGTAATACTATATAACGTTATACGTTATAACGTAATACTATATAACGTTATACGTTATAACGTAATACTATATAACGTTATACGTTATATGGTGATACTATATAACGTTATAACGTAATACTATATAACGTTATACGTTATAACGTAATACTATATAACGTTATACGTTATTACGTAATGCTATATAACGTTATACGTTACAACGTAATACTATATAACGTTATACGTTATATGGTGATACTATATAACGTTATAACGTAATAGTATATAACGTTATACGTTATATGGTAATACTATATAACGTTATACGTCATAACGTAATACTATATAACGTTATACGTCATAACGTAATACTACATAACGTTATACGTTATAACGTATTACTATATAACGTTATACGTTATAACGTAATACTATATAACGTTATACGTCATAACGTAATACTATATAACGTTATACGTTATAACGTAGTACTATATAACGTTATACGTTATAACGTAATGCTATATAACGTTATACGTTATAACGTAATACTATATAACGTTATACGTTATATGGTGATACTATATAACGTTATAACGTAATAGTATATAACGTTATACGTTATAACGTAATACTATATAACGTTATACGTTATAACGTAATGCTATATAACGTTATACGTTACAACGTAATACTATATAGCGTTATACGTTATATGGTGATACTATATAACGTTATAACGTAATAGTATATAACGTTATACGTTATATGGTAATACTATATAACGTTATACGTCATAACGTAATACTATATAACGTTATACGTCATAACGTAATACTACATAACGTTATACGTTATAACGTATACTATATAACGTTATACGTTATAACGTAATACTATATAACGTTATACGTTATAACGCAATACTATATAACGTTATACGTTATAACGTAATACTATATAACGTTATACGTTACATGGTGATACTATATATCGTTATACGTTATAACGTAATACTATATAACGTTATACGTTATAACGTTATACTATATAACGTTATACGTTATAACGTAGTACTATATAACGTTATACGTCATAACGTAATACTATATAACGTTATATGTTCTAACGTAATACTATATAACGTTATACGTTATAACGTAATACTATATAACGTTATACGTTATAACGTAATACTATATAACGTTATACGTTATAACGTAATACTATATAAAGTTATACGTTATAACGTAATACTATATAAAAATTTATACGTTATAACGTAATACTATATAACGTTATACGTTATAACGTAATACTATATAACGTTATACGTTATGGTGATACTATATAACGTTATAACGTAATACTATATAACGTTGTACGTTATATGGTAATACTATATAACGTTATACGATATAACGTAATACTATATAACGTTATACGTTATAACGTAATACTATATAACGTTATACGTTATAACGTAATACTATATAACGTTATACGTTATAACGTAATACTATATAACGTTATACGTTATAACGTAATACTATATAACGTTATACGTTATATGGTGATACTATATAACGTTATAACGTAATACTATATAACGTTATACGTTATAACGTAATACTATATAACGTTATACGTTATCACGTAATACTATATAACGTTATACGTTATAACGTAGTACTATATAACGTTATACGTCATAACGTATTACTATATAACGTTATACGTTCTAACGTAATACTATATAACGTTATACGTTATAACGTAATACTATATAACGTTATACGTCATAACGTAATACTATATAAAAATTTATACGTTATAACGTAATACTATATAACGTTATACGTTATAACGTAATACTATATAACGTTATACGTTATATGGTGATACTATATAACGTTATAACGTAATAGTATATAACGTTATAAGTTATATGGTAATACTATATAACGTTATACGTCATAACGTAATACTATATAACGTTATACGTCATAACGTAATACTACATAACGTTATACGTTCTAACGTAATACTATATAACGTTATACGTTATAACGTAATACTATATAACGTTATACGTCATAACGTAATACTATATAAAAATTTATACGTTATAACGTAATACTATATAACGTTATACGTTATAACGTAGTACTATATAACGTTATACGTCATAACGTATTACTATATAACGTTATACGTTCTAACGTAATACTATATAACGTTATACGTTATAACGTAATACTATATAACGTTATACGTCATAACGTAATACTATATAAAAATTTATACGTTATAACGTAATACTATATAACGTTATACGTTATAACGTAATACTATATAACGTTATACGTTATATGGTGATACTATATAACGTTATAACGTAATAGTATATAACGTTATAAGTTATATGGTAATACTATATAACGTTATACGTCATAACGTAATACTATATAACGTTATACGTCATAACGTAATACTACATAACGTTATACGTTATAACGTAATACTATATAACGTTATACGTTATAACGTAATACTATATAAAGTTATACGTTATAACGTAATACTATATAACGTTATACGTTATAACGTAGTACTATATAACGTTATACGTTATAACGTAATGCTATATAACGTTATACGTTATAACGTAATACTATATAACGTTATACGTTATATGGTGATACTATATAACGTTATAACGTAATAGTATATAACGTTATACGTTATAACGTAATACTATATAACGTTATACGTTATAACGTAATGCTATATAACGTTATACGTTACAACGTAATACTATATAACGTTATACGTTATATGGTGATACTATATAACGTTATAACGTAATAGTATATAACGTTATACGTTATATGGTAATACTATATAACGTTATACGTCATAACGTAATACTATATAACGTTATACGTCATAACGTAATACTACATAACGTTATACGTTATAACGTATACTATATAACGTTATACGTTATAACGTAATACTATATAACGTTATACGTTATAACGCAATACTATATAACGTTATACGTTATAACGTAATACTATATAACGTTATACGTTACATGGTGATACTATATATCGTTATACGTTATAACGTAATACTATATAACGTTATACGTTATAACGTTATACTATATAACGTTATACGTTATAACGTAGTACTATATAACGTTATACGTCATAACGTAATACTATATAACGTTATACGTTATAACGTAATACTATATAACGTTATACGTTATGGTGATACTATATAACGTTATAACGTAATACTATATAACGTTGTACGTTATATGGTAATACTATATAACGTTATACGATATAACGTAATACTATATAACGTTATACGTTATAACGTAATACTATATAACGTTATACGTTATAACGTAATACTATATAACGTTATACGTTATAACGTAATACTATATAACGTTATACGTTATAACGTAATACTATATAACGTTATACGTTATATGGTGATACTATATAACGTTATAACGTAATACTATATAACGTTATACGTTATAACGTAATACTATATAACGTTATACGTTATCACGTAATACTATATAACGTTATACGTTATAACGTAGTACTATATAACGTTATACGTCATAACGTATTACTATATAACGTTATACGTTCTAACGTAATACTATATAACGTTATACGTTATAACGTAATACTATATAACGTTATACGTCATAACGTAATACTATATAAAAATTTATACGTTATAACGTAATACTATATAACGTTATACGTTATAACGTAATACTATATAACGTTATACGTTATATGGTGATACTATATAACGTTATAACGTAATAGTATATAACGTTATAAGTTATATGGTAATACTATATAACGTTATACGTCATAACGTAATACTATATAACGTTATACGTCATAACGTAATACTACATAACGTTATACGTTATAACGTAATACTATATAACGTTATACGTTATAACGTAATACTATATAAAGTTATACGTTATAACGTAATACTATATAACGTTATACGTTATAACGTAATACTATATAACGTTATACGTTATAACGTAATACTATATAACGTTATACGTTATAACGTAATACTATATAACGTTATACGTTATATGGTGATACTATATAACGTTATAACGTAATACTATATAACGTTATACGTTATAACGTAATACTATATAACGTTATACGTTATTACGTAATGCTATATAACGTTATACGTTACAACGTAATACTATATAACGTTATACGTTATATGGTGATACTATATAACGTTATAACGTAATAGTATATAACGTTATACGTTATATGGTAATACTATATAACGTTATACGTCATAACGTAATACTATATAACGTTATACGTCATAACGTAATACTACATAACGTTATACGTTATAACGTATTACTATATAACGTTATACGTTATAACGTAATACTATATAACGTTATACGTCATAACGTAATACTATATAACGTTATACGTTATAACGTAGTACTATATAACGTTATACGTTATAACGTAATGCTATATAACGTTATACGTTATAACGTAATACTATATAACGTTATACGTTATATGGTGATACTATATAACGTTATAACGTAATAGTATATAACGTTATACGTTATAACGTAATACTATATAACGTTATACGTTATAACGTAATGCTATATAACGTTATACGTTACAACGTAATACTATATAGCGTTATACGTTATATGGTGATACTATATAACGTTATAACGTAATAGTATATAACGTTATACGTTATATGGTAATACTATATAACGTTATACGTCATAACGTAATACTATATAACGTTATACGTCATAACGTAATACTACATAACGTTATACGTTATAACGTATACTATATAACGTTATACGTTATAACGTAATACTATATAACGTTATACGTTATAACGCAATACTATATAACGTTATACGTTATAACGTAATACTATATAACGTTATACGTTACATGGTGATACTATATATCGTTATACGTTATAACGTAATACTATATAACGTTATACGTTATAACGTTATACTATATAACGTTATACGTTATAACGTAGTACTATATAACGTTATACGTCATAACGTAATACTATATAACGTTATATGTTCTAACGTAATACTATATAACGTTATACGTTATAACGTAATACTATATAACGTTATACGTTATAACGTAATACTATATAACGTTATACGTTATAACGTAATACTATATAAAGTTATACGTTATAACGTAATACTATATAAAAATTTATACGTTATAACGTAATACTATATAACGTTATACGTTATAACGTAATACTATATAACGTTATACGTTATGGTGATACTATATAACGTTATAACGTAATACTATATAACGTTGTACGTTATATGGTAATACTATATAACGTTATACGATATAACGTAATACTATATAACGTTATACGTTATAACGTAATACTATATAACGTTATACGTTATAACGTAATACTATATAACGTTATACGTTATAACGTAATACTATATAACGTTATACGTTATAACGTAATACTATATAACGTTATACGTTATATGGTGATACTATATAACGTTATAACGTAATACTATATAACGTTATACGTTATAACGTAATACTATATAACGTTATACGTTATCACGTAATACTATATAACGTTATACGTTATAACGTAGTACTATATAACGTTATACGTCATAACGTATTACTATATAACGTTATACGTTCTAACGTAATACTATATAACGTTATACGTTATAACGTAATACTATATAACGTTATACGTCATAACGTAATACTATATAAAAATTTATACGTTATAACGTAATACTATATAACGTTATACGTTATAACGTAATACTATATAACGTTATACGTTATATGGTGATACTATATAACGTTATAACGTAATAGTATATAACGTTATAAGTTATATGGTAATACTATATAACGTTATACGTCATAACGTAATACTATATAACGTTATACGTCATAACGTAATACTACATAACGTTATACGTTATAACGTAATACTATATAACGTTATACGTTATAACGTAATACTATATAAAGTTATACGTTATAACGTAATACTATATAACGTTATACGTTATAACGTAATACTATATAACGTTATACGTTATATGGTGATACTATATAACGTTATAACGTAATACTATATAACGTTATACGTTATAACGTAATACTATATAACGTTATACGTTATAACG
>NW_027185066.1:0-36976 GCF_040668555.2 Bombus flavifrons
ATTTGCGAGCTGTCCCGCTCGTTTCGAGGATGAAACTGGCGTGTATTACATGCTGCACGTTAAGTGGAGTAAAACGAGCACTAAAACGTCGAAATATCTCAAACGGGAAGGAAACGACGGTTAGAATTCGTCAAAATCGAAGAAATCATCGAGATTTGCGAGCTGTTCCGCTTGTTTCGACGCTGAAACTGGCTTGTATTACATTCTGCACGTTAAATGGAGTAAAACGAGCTCTTAAACGTCGAAGTATCTCAAACGGGAAGGAAAGGACGATTAGTTTTCGTCAAATTCGACGAAATCATCGAGATTTGCGAGCTGTCCCGCTCGTTTCGAGGATGAAACTGGCGTGTATTACATGCTGCACGTTAAGTGGAGTAAAACGAGCACTAAAACGTCGAAATATCTCAAACGGGAAGGAAACGACGGTTAGAATTCGTCAAAATCGAAGAAATCATCGAGATTTGCGAGCTGTTCCGCTTGTTTCGACGCTGAAACTGGCTTGTATTACATTCTGCACGTTAAATGGAGTAAAACGAGCTCTTAAACGTCGAAATATCTAAAACGGGAAGGAAATGACGGTCGGTTTTCATCAAAATCGACGAAATCATCGAGATTTGCGAGCTGTTCCGCTTGTTTCGACGGCTAAACGGTTGTTTGTTACATTCAGCACGTAAAAAGGAGTAAAAAGAGCGCTTAAACGTCGAAATATCTCAAACGGCAAGGATCTGACGGTCAGTTTCATCAAAATCGACGAAATCATCGTGATTTGCGAGCTGTTCCGCTTGTTTCGACGGTGAAACTGTTGCTTGTTACATTCTGCACGTAAAAAGCAGTAAAAAGAGCGCTTAAAAGTCGAAATATCTCAATCGGGGAGGAAACGACGATTAGTTTTCGTCAAAATCGACGAAATCATCGAGATTTTCGAGCTGTCCCGCTTGTTTCGACGGTTAAACGGTTGTTTATTACATTCTGCACGTAAAAAGGAGTAAAAAGAGCGCTTAAACGTAGAAATATCTCAAACGGGAAGGAAACGACGATTAGTTTTCGTCAAAATCGACGAAATCATCGAGATTTGCGAGCTGTCCCGCTAGTTTGGACGCTGAAACTGGCTTGTATTACATTCTGCACGTTAAATGGAGTAAAACGAGCTCTTAAACGTCGAAATATCTCAAACGGGAAGGAAACGACGAATAGTTTTCGTCAAAATCGACGAAATCATCGAGATTTGCGAGCTGTCCCGCTCGTTTCGAGGATGAAACTGGCGTGTATTACATTCTGCACGTTAAGTGGAGTAAAACGAGCACTAAAACGTCGAAATATCTCAAACGGGAAGGATCTGACGGTCAGTTTTCATCAAAATCGACGAAATCATCGTGATTTGCGAGCTGTTCCGCTTGTTTCGACGGTGAAACGGTTGTTTGTTACATTCTGCACGTAAAAAGCAGTAAAAAGAGCGCTTAAACGTCGAAATATCTCAATCGGGAAGGAAACGACGATTAGTTTTCGTCAAAATCGACGAAATCATCGAGATTTTCGAGCTGTCCCGCTTGTTTCGACGGTTAAACGGTTGTTTATTACATTCTGCACGTAAAAAGGAGTAAAAAGAGCGCTTAAACGTAGAAATATCTCAAACGGGAAGGAAACGACGATTAGTTTTCGTCAAAATCGACGAAATCATCGAGATTTGCGAGCTGTCCCGCTAGTTTGGACGCTGAAACTGGCTTGTATTACATTCTGCACGTTAAATGGAGTAAAACGAGCTCTTAAACGTCGAAATATCTCAAACGGGAAGGAAACGACGATTAGTTTTCGTCAAAATCGACGAAATCATCGAGATTTGCGAGCTGTCCCGCTCGTTTCGAGGATGAAACTGGCGTGTATTACATTCTGCACGTTAAGTGGAGTAAAACGAGCACTAAAACTTCGAAATATCTCAAACGGGAAGGAAATGACGGTCAGTTTTCATCAAAATCGACGTAATCATCGAGATTTGCGAGCTGTTCCGCTTGTTTCGACGGTGAAACGGTTGTTTGTTACATTCTGCACGTAAAAAGCAGTAAAAAGTGCGCTTAAACGTCGAAATATCTCAATCGGGAAGGAAACGACGATTAGTTTTCGTCAAAATCGACGAAATCATCGAGTTTTGCGAGCTGTCCCGCTCGTTTCGAGGATGAAACTGGCATGTATTACATTCTGCACGTTAAGTGGTGTAAAACAAGCTCTAAAACGTCGAAGTATCTCAAACGGGAAGGAAAGGACGATTAGTTTTCGTCAAAATCGACGAAATCATCGAGATTTGCGAGCTGTCCCGCTCGTTTCGAGGATGAAACTGGCGTGTATTACATGCTGCACGTTAAGTGGAGTAAAACGAGCACTAAAACGTCGAAATATCTCAAACGGGAAGGAAACGACGGTTAGAATTCGTCAAAATCGAAGAAATCATCGAGATTTGCGAGCTGTTCCGCTTGTTTCGACGCTGAAACTGGCTTGTATTACATTCTGCACGTTAAATGGAGTAAAGCGAGCTCTTAAACGTCGAAATATCTCAAACGGGAAGGAAACGACGGTTAGATTTCGTCAAAATCGACGAAATCATCGAGATTTGCGGGCTGTTCCGCTTGTTTCGACGCTGAAACTGGCTTGTATTACATTCTGCACGTTAAATGGAGTAAAACGAGCTCTTAAACGTCGAAATATCTCAAACGGGAAGGAAACGACGATTAGTTTTCGTCAAAATCGACGAAATCATCGAGATTTGCGAGCTGTCCCGCTCGTTTCGAGGATGAAACTGGCGTGTATTACATTCTGCACGTTAAGTGGAGTAAAACGAGCACTAAAACGTCGAAATATCTCAAACGGGAAGGAAACGACGATTAGTTTTCGTCAAAATCGACGAAATCATCGAGATTTGCGAGCTGTTCCGCTTGTTTCGACGGCTAAACGGTTGTTTATTACATTCAGCACGTAAAAAGGAGTAAAAAGAGCGCTTAAACGTCGAAATATCTCAAACGGGAAGGATCTGACGGTCAGTTTTCATCAAAATCGACGAAATCATCGTGATTTGCGAGCTGTTCCGCTTGTTTCGACGGTGAAACGGTTGTTTGTTACATTCTGCACGTAAAAAGCAGTAAAAAGAGCGCTTAAACGTCGAAATATCTCAATCGGGAAGGAAACGACGATTAGTTTTCGTCAAAATCGACGAAATCATCGAGATTTTCGAGCTGTCCCGCTTGTTTCGACGGTTAAACGGTTGTTTATTACATTCTGCACGTAAAAAGGAGTAAAAAGAGCGCTTAAACGTAGAAATATCTCAAACGGGAAGGAAACGACGATTAGTTTTCGTCAAAATCGACGAAATCATCGAGATTTGCGAGCTGTTCCGCTTGTTTCGACGCTGAAACTGGCTTGTATTACATTCTGCACGTTAAATGGAGTAAAACGAGCTCTTAAACGTCGAAATATCTCAAACGGGAAGGAAACGACGATTAGTTTTCGTCAAAATCGACGAAATCATCGAGATTTGCGAGCTGTCCCGCTCGTTTCGAGGATGAAACTGGCGTGTATTACATTCTGCACGTTAAGTGGAGTAAAACGAGCACTAAAACTTCGAAATATCTCAAACGGGAAGGAAACGACGATTAGTTTTCGTCAAAATCGTCGAAATCATCGAGATTTGCGAGCTGTTCCGCTTGTTTCGACGGTTAAACGGTTGTGCATTGCATTCTACACGTAAAAAGGAGTAAAAAGAGCGCTTAAACTTCGAAATATCTCAAACGGGAAGGAAATGACGGTCAGTTTTCATCAAAATCGACGTAATCATCGAGATTTGCGAGCTGTTCCGCTTGTTTCGACGGTGAAACGGTTGTTTGTTACGTTCTGCACGTAAAAAGCAGTAAAAAGTGCGCTTAAACGTCGAAATATCTCAATCGGGAAGGAAACGACGATTAGTTTTCGTCAAAATCGACGAAATCATCGAGTTTTGCGAGCTGTCCCGCTCGTTTCGAGGATGAAACTGGCATGTATTACATTCTGCACGTTAAGTGGTGTAAAACAAGCTCTAAAACGTCGAAGTATCTCAAACGGGAAGGAAAGGACGATTAGTTTTCGTCAAAATCGACGAAATCATCGAGATTTGCGAGCTGTCCCGCTCGTTTCGAGGATGAAACTGGCGTGTATTACATGCTGCACGTTAAGTGGAGTAAAACGAGCACTAAAACGTCGAAATATCTCAAACGGGAAGGAAACGACGGTTAGAATTCGTCAAAATCGAAGAAATCATCGAGATTTGCGAGCTGTTCCGCTTGTTTCGACGCTGAAACTGGCTTGTATTACATTCTGCACGTTAAATGGAGTAAAGCGAGCTCTTAAACGTCGAAATATCTCAAACGGGAAGGAACCGACGGTTAGTTTTCGTCAAAATCGACGAAATCATCGAGATTTGCGAGCTGTTCCGCTTGTTTCGACGGTTAAACGGTTGTGCATTGCATTCTGCACGTAAAAAGGAGTAAAAAGAGCGCTTAAACTTCGAAATATCTCAAACGGGAAGGAAATGACGGTCAGTTTTCATCAAAATGGACGTAATCATCGAGATTTGCGAGCTGTTCCGCTTGTTTCGACGGTTAAACGGTTGTGCATTGCTTTCTGCACGTAAAAAGGAGTGAAATGAGCGTTTAAACGTCGAAATATCTCAAACGGGAAGGAAACGACGGTTAGATTTCGTCAAAATCGACGAAATCATCGAGATTTGCGAGCTGTTCCGCTTGTTTCGACGCTGAAACTGGCTTGTATTACATTCTGCACGTTAAATGGAGTAAAACGAGCTCTTAAACGTCGAAGTATCTCAAACGGGAAGGAAAGGACGATTAGTTTTCGTCAAAATCGACGAAATCATCGAGATTTGCGAGCTGTCCCGCTCGTTTCGAGGATGAAACTGGCGTGTATTACATGCTGCACGTTAAGTGGAGTAAAACGAGCACTAAAACGTCGAAATATCTCAAACGGGAAGGAAACGACGGTTAGAATTCGTCAAAATCGAAGAAATCATCGAGATTTGCGAGCTGTTCCGCTTGTTTCGACGCTGAAACTGGCTTGTATTACATTCTGCACGTTAAATGGAGTAAAACGAGCTCTTAAACGTCGAAGTATCTCAAACGGGAAGGAAAGGACGATTAGTTTTCGTCAAATTCGACGAAATCATCGAGATTTGCGAGCTGTCCCGCTCGTTTCGAGGATGAAACTGGCGTGTATTACATGCTGCACGTTAAGTGGAGTAAAACGAGCACTAAAACGTCGAAATATCTCAAACGGGAAGGAAACGACGGTTAGAATTCGTCAAAATCGAAGAAATCATCGAGATTTGCGAGCTGTTCCGCTTGTTTCGACGCTGAAACTGGCTTGTATTACATTCTGCACGTTAAATGGAGTAAAACGAGCTCTTAAACGTCGAAGTATCTCAAACGGGAAGGAAAGGACGATTAGTTTTCGTCAAATTCGACGAAATCATCGAGATTTGCGAGCTGTCCCGCTCGTTTCGAGGATGAAACTGGCGTGTATTACATGCTGCACGTTAAATGGAGTAAAACGAGCTCTTAAACGTCGAAATATCTCAAACGGGAAGGATCTGACGGTCAGTTTTCATCAAAATCGACGAAATCATCGTGATTTGCGAGCTGTTCCGCTTGTTTCGACGGTGAAACGGTTGTTTGTTACATTCTGCACGTAAAAAGCAGTAAAAAGAGCGCTTAAACGTCGAAATATCTCAATCGGGAAGGAAACGACGATTAGTTTTCGTCAAAATCGACGAAATCATCGAGATTTTCGAGCTGTCCCGCTTGTTTCGACGGTTTAAACGGTTGTTTATTACATTCTGCACGTAAAAAGGAGTAAAAAGAGCGCTTAAACGTAGAAATATCTCAAACGGGAAGGAAACGACGATTAGTTTTCGTCAAAATCGACGAAATCATCGAGATTTGCGAGCTGTCCCGCTAGTTTGGACGCTGAAACTGGCTTGTATTACATTCTGCACGTTAAATGGAGTAAAACGAGCTCTTAAACGTCGAAATATCTCAAACGGGAAGGAAACGACGATTAGTTTTCGTCAAAATCGACGAAATCATCGAGATTTGCGAGCTGTCCCGCTCGTTTCGAGGATGAAACTGGCGTGTATTACATTCTGCACGTTAAGTGGAGTAAAACGAGCACTAAAACTTCGAAATATCTCAAACGGGAAGGAAATGACGGTCAGTTTTCATCAAAATCGACGTAATCATCGAGATTTGCGAGCTGTTCCGCTTGTTTCGACGGTGAAACGGTTGTTTGTTACATTCTGCACGTAAAAAGCAGTAAAAAGTGCGCTTAAACGTCGAAATATCTCAATCGGGAAGGAAACGACGATTAGTTTTCGTCAAAATCGACGAAATCATCGAGTTTTGCGAGCTGTCCCGCTCGTTTCGAGGATGAAACTGGCATGTATTACATTCTGCACGTTAAGTGGTGTAAAACAAGCTCTAAAACGTCGAAGTATCTCAAACGGGAAGGAAAGGACGATTAGTTTTCGTCAAAATCGACGAAATCATCGAGATTTGCGAGCTGTCCCGCTCGTTTCGAGGATGAAACTGGCGTGTATTACATGCTGCACGTTAAGTGGAGTAAAACGAGCACTAAAACGTCGAAATATCTCAAACGGGAAGGAAACGACGGTTAGAATTCGTCAAAATCGAAGAAATCATCGAGATTTGCGAGCTGTTCCGCTTGTTTCGACGCTGAAACTGGCTTGTATTACATTCTGCACGTTAAATGGAGTAAAGCGAGCTCTTAAACGTCGAAATATCTCAAACGGGAAGGAAACGACGGTTAGATTTCGTCAAAATCGACGAAATCATCGAGATTTGCGGGCTGTTCCGCTTGTTTCGACGCTGAAACTGGCTTGTATTACATTCTGCACGTTAAATGGAGTAAAACGAGCTCTTAAACGTCGAAATATCTCAAACGGGAAGGAAACGACGATTAGTTTTCGTCAAAATCGACGAAATCATCGAGATTTGCGAGCTGTCCCGCTCGTTTCGAGGATGAAACTGGCGTGTATTACATTCTGCACGTTAAGTGGAGTAAAACGAGCACTAAAACGTCGAAATATCTCAAACGGGAAGGAAACGACGATTAGTTTTCGTCAAAATCGACGAAATCATCGAGATTTGCGAGCTGTTCCGCTTGTTTCGACGGCTAAACGGTTGTTTATTACATTCAGCACGTAAAAAGGAGTAAAAAGAGCGCTTAAACGTCGAAATATCTCAAACGGGAAGGATCTGACGGTCAGTTTTCATCAAAATCGACGAAATCATCGTGATTTGCGAGCTGTTCCGCTTGTTTCGACGGTGAAACGGTTGTTTGTTACATTCTGCACGTAAAAAGCAGTAAAAAGAGCGCTTAAACGTCGAAATATCTCAATCGGGAAGGAAACGACGATTAGTTTTCGTCAAAATCGACGAAATCATCGAGATTTTCGAGCTGTCCCGCTTGTTTCGACGGTTAAACGGTTGTTTATTACATTCTGCACGTAAAAAGGAGTAAAAAGAGCGCTTAAACGTAGAAATATCTCAAACGGGAAGGAAACGACGATTAGTTTTCGTCAAAATCGACGAAATCATCGAGATTTGCGAGCTGTTCCGCTTGTTTCGACGCTGAAACTGGCTTGTATTACATTCTGCACGTTAAATGGAGTAAAACGAGCTCTTAAACGTCGAAATATCTCAAACGGGAAGGAAACGACGATTAGTTTTCGTCAAAATCGACGAAATCATCGAGATTTGCGAGCTGTCCCGCTCGTTTCGAGGATGAAACTGGCGTGTATTACATTCTGCACGTTAAGTGGAGTAAAACGAGCACTAAAACTTCGAAATATCTCAAACGGGAAGGAAACGACGATTAGTTTTCGTCAAAATCGTCGAAATCATCGAGATTTGCGAGCTGTTCCGCTTGTTTCGACGGTTAAACGGTTGTGCATTGCATTCTACACGTAAAAAGGAGTAAAAAGAGCGCTTAAACTTCGAAATATCTCAAACGGGAAGGAAATGACGGTCAGTTTTCATCAAAATCGACGTAATCATCGAGATTTGCGAGCTGTTCCGCTTGTTTCGACGGTGAAACGGTTGTTTGTTACGTTCTGCACGTAAAAAGCAGTAAAAAGTGCGCTTAAACGTCGAAATATCTCAATCGGGAAGGAAACGACGATTAGTTTTCGTCAAAATCGACGAAATCATCGAGTTTTGCGAGCTGTCCCGCTCGTTTCGAGGATGAAACTGGCATGTATTACATTCTGCACGTTAAGTGGTGTAAAACAAGCTCTAAAACGTCGAAGTATCTCAAACGGGAAGGAAAGGACGATTAGTTTTCGTCAAAATCGACGAAATCATCGAGATTTGCGAGCTGTCCCGCTCGTTTCGAGGATGAAACTGGCGTGTATTACATGCTGCACGTTAAGTGGAGTAAAACGAGCACTAAAACGTCGAAATATCTCAAACGGGAAGGAAACGACGGTTAGAATTCGTCAAAATCGAAGAAATCATCGAGATTTGCGAGCTGTTCCGCTTGTTTCGACGCTGAAACTGGCTTGTATTACATTCTGCACGTTAAATGGAGTAAAGCGAGCTCTTAAACGTCGAAATATCTCAAACGGGAAGGAACCGACGGTTAGTTTTCGTCAAAATCGACGAAATCATCGAGATTTGCGAGCTGTTCCGCTTGTTTCGACGGTTAAACGGTTGTGCATTGCATTCTGCACGTAAAAAGGAGTAAAAAGAGCGCTTAAACTTCGAAATATCTCAAACGGGAAGGAAATGACGGTCAGTTTTCATCAAAATGGACGTAATCATCGAGATTTGCGAGCTGTTCCGCTTGTTTCGACGGTTAAACGGTTGTGCATTGCTTTCTGCACGTAAAAAGGAGTGAAATGAGCGTTTAAACGTCGAAATATCTCAAACGGGAAGGAAACGACGGTTAGATTTCGTCAAAATCGACGAAATCATCGAGATTTGCGAGCTGTTCCGCTTGTTTCGACGCTGAAACTGGCTTGTATTACATTCTGCACGTTAAATGGAGTAAAACGAGCTCTTAAACGTCGAAGTATCTCAAACGGGAAGGAAAGGACGATTAGTTTTCGTCAAAATCGACGAAATCATCGAGATTTGCGAGCTGTCCCGCTCGTTTCGAGGATGAAACTGGCGTGTATTACATGCTGCACGTTAAGTGGAGTAAAACGAGCACTAAAACGTCGAAATATCTCAAACGGGAAGGAAACGACGGTTAGAATTCGTCAAAATCGAAGAAATCATCGAGATTTGCGAGCTGTTCCGCTTGTTTCGACGCTGAAACTGGCTTGTATTACATTCTGCACGTTAAATGGAGTAAAACGAGCTCTTAAACGTCGAAGTATCTCAAACGGGAAGGAAAGGACGATTAGTTTTCGTCAAATTCGACGAAATCATCGAGATTTGCGAGCTGTCCCGCTCGTTTCGAGGATGAAACTGGCGTGTATTACATGCTGCACGTTAAGTGGAGTAAAACGAGCACTAAAACGTCGAAATATCTCAAACGGGAAGGAAACGACGGTTAGAATTCGTCAAAATCGAAGAAATCATCGAGATTTGCGAGCTGTTCCGCTTGTTTCGACGCTGAAACTGGCTTGTATTACATTCTGCACGTTAAATGGAGTAAAACGAGCTCTTAAACGTCGAAATATCTAAAACGGGAAGGAAATGACGGTCGGTTTTCATCAAAATCGACGAAATCATCGAGATTTGCGAGCTGTTCCGCTTGTTTCGACGGCTAAACGGTTGTTTGTTACATTCAGCACGTAAAAAGGAGTAAAAAGAGCGCTTAAACGTCGAAATATCTCAAACGGCAAGGATCTGACGGTCAGTTTTCATCAAAATCGACGAAATCATCGTGATTTGCGAGCTGTTCCGCTTGTTTCGACGGTGAATCTGTTGCTTGTTACATTCTGCACGTAAAAAGCAGTAAAAAGAGCGCTTAAAAGTCGAAATATCTCAATCGGGGAGGAAACGACGATTAGTTTTCGTCAAAATCGACGAAATCATCGAGATTTTCGAGCTGTCCCGCTTGTTTCGACGGTTAAACGGTTGTTTATTACATTCTGCACGTAAAAAGGAGTAAAAAGAGCGCTTAAACGTAGAAATATCTCAAACGGGAAGGAAACGACGATTAGTTTTCGTCAAAATCGACGAAATCATCGAGATTTGCGAGCTGTCCCGCTAGTTTGGACGCTGAAACTGGCTTGTATTACATTCTGCACGTTAAATGGAGTAAAACGAGCTCTTAAACGTCGAAATATCTCAAACGGGAAGGAAACGACGAATAGTTTTCGTCAAAATCGACGAAATCATCGAGATTTGCGAGCTGTCCCGCTCGTTTCGAGGATGAAACTGGCGTGTATTACATGCTGCACGTTAAGTGGAGTAAAACGAGCACTAAAACGTCGAAATATCTCAAACGGGAAGGAAACGACGGTTAGAATTCGTCAAAATCGAAGAAATCATCGAGATTTGCGAGCTGTTCCGCTTGTTTCGACGCTGAAACTGGCTTGTATTACATTCTGCACGTTAAATGGAGTAAAACGAGCTCTTAAACGTCGAAATATCTCAAACGGGAAGGAAACGACGGTTAGTTTTCGTCAAAATCGACGAAATCATCGAGATTTGCGAGCTGTTCCGCTTGTTTCGACGGTTAAACGGTTGTGCATTGCATTCTGCACGTAAAAAGGAGTAAAAAGAGCGCTTAAACTTCGAAATATCTCAAACGGGAAGGAAATGACGGTCAGTTTTCATCAAAATGGACGTAATCATCGAGATTTGCGAGCTGTTCCGCTTGTTTCGACGGTTAAACGGTTGTGCATTGCTTTCTGCACGTAAAAAGGAGTGAAATGAGCGTTTAAACGTCGAAATATCTCAAACGGGAAGGAAACGACGGTTAGATTTCGTCAAAATCGACGAAATCATCGAGATTTGCGAGCTGTTCCGCTTGTTTCGACGCTGAAACTGGCTTGTATTACATTCTGCACGTTAAATGGAGTAAAACGAGCTCTTAAACGTCGAAATATCTCAAACGGGAAGGAAACGACGATTAGTTTTCGTCAATATCGACGAAATCATCGAGATTTGCGAGCTGTCCCGCTCGTTTCGAGGATGAAACTGGCGTGTATTACATTCTGCACGTTAAGTGGAGTAAAACGAGCTCTAAAACGTCGAAATATCTCAAACGGGAAGGAAACGATGGTTAGATTTCGTCAAAATCGACGAAATCATCGAGATTTGCGAGCTGTTCCGCTTGTTTCGACGGTTAAACGGTTGTGCATTGCATTCTGCACGTAAAAAGGAGTAAAAAGTGCGCTTAAACTTCGAAATATCTCAAACGGGAAGGAAATGACGGTCAGTTTTCATCAAAATCGACGTAATCATCGAGATTTGCGAGCTGTTCCGCTTGTTTCGACGGTTAAACGGTTGTGCATTGCTTTCTGCACGTAAAAAGGAGTGAAATGAGCGTTTAAACGTCGAAATATCTCAAACGGGAAGGAAACGACGGTTAGATTTCGTCAAAATCGACGAAATCATCGAGATTTGCGAGCTGTTCCGCTTGTTTCGACGCTGAAACTGGCTTGTATTACATTCTGCACGTTAAATGGAGTAAAACGAGCTCTTAAACGTCGAAGTATCTCAAACGGGAAGGAAAGGACGATTAGTTTTCGTCAAAATCGACGAAATCATCGAGATTTGCGAGCTGTCCCGCTCGTTTCGAGGATGATACTGGCGTGTATTACATGCTGCACGTTAAGTGGAGTAAAACGAGCACTAAAACGTCGAAATATCTCAAACGGGAAGGAAACGACGGTTAGAATTCGTCAAAATCGAAGAAATCATCGAGATTTGCGAGCTGTTCCGCTTGTTTCGACGCTGAAACTGGCTTGTATTACATTCTGCACGTTAAATGGAGTAAAACGAGCTCTTAAACGTCGAAGTATCTCAAACGGGAAGGAAAGGACGATTAGTTTTCGTCAAATTCGACGAAATCATCGAGATTTGCGAGCTGTCCCGCTCGTTTCGAGGATGAAACTGGCGTGTATTACATGCTGCACGTTAAGTGGAGTAAAACGAGCACTAAAACGTCGAAATATCTCAAACGGGAAGGAAACGACGGTTAGAATTCGTCAAAATCGAAGAAATCATCGAGATTTGCGAGCTGTTCCGCTTGTTTCGACGCTGAAACTGGCTTGTATTACATTCTGCACGTTAAATGGAGTAAAACGAGCTCTTAAACGTCGAAATATCTAAAACGGGAAGGAAATGACGGTCGGTTTTCATCAAAATCGACGAAATCATCGAGATTTGCGAGCTGTTCCGCTTGTTTCGACGGCTAAACGGTTGTTTGTTACATTCAGCACGTAAAAAGGAGTAAAAAGAGCGCTTAAACGTCGAAATATCTCAAACGGCAAGGATCTGACGGTCAGTTTTCATCAAAATCGACGAAATCATCGTGATTTGCGAGCTGTTCCGCTTGTTTCGACGGTGAAACTGTTGCTTGTTACATTCTGCACGTAAAAAGCAGTAAAAAGAGCGCTTAAAAGTCGAAATATCTCAATCGGGGAGGAAACGACGATTAGTTTTCGTCAAAATCGACGAAATCATCGAGATTTTCGAGCTGTCCCGCTTGTTTCGACGGTTAAACGGTTGTTTATTACATTCTGCACGTAAAAAGGAGTAAAAAGAGCGCTTAAACGTAGAAATATCTCAAACGGGAAGGAAACGACGATTAGTTTTCGTCAAAATCGACGAAATCATCGAGATTTGCGAGCTGTCCCGCTAGTTTGGACGCTGAAACTGGCTTGTATTACATTCTGCACGTTAAATGGAGTAAAACGAGCTCTTAAACGTCGAAATATCTCAAACGGGAAGGAAACGACGAATAGTTTTCGTCAAAATCGACGAAATCATCGAGATTTGCGAGCTGTCCCGCTCGTTTCGAGGATGAAACTGGCGTGTATTACATTCTGCACGTTAAGTGGAGTAAAACGAGCACTAAAACGTCGAAATATCTCAAACGGGAAGGATCTGACGGTCAGTTTTCATCAAAATCGACGAAATCATCGTGATTTGCGAGCTGTTCCGCTTGTTTCGACGGTGAAACGGTTGTTTGTTACATTCTGCACGTAAAAAGCAGTAAAAAGAGCGCTTAAACGTCGAAATATCTCAATCGGGAAGGAAACGACGATTAGTTTTCGTCAAAATCGACGAAATCATCGAGATTTTCGAGCTGTCCCGCTTGTTTCGACGGTTAAACGGTTGTTTATTACATTCTGCACGTAAAAAGGAGTAAAAAGAGCGCTTAAACGTAGAAATATCTCAAACGGGAAGGAAACGACGATTAGTTTTCGTCAAAATCGACGAAATCATCGAGATTTGCGAGCTGTCCCGCTAGTTTGGACGCTGAAACTGGCTTGTATTACATTCTGCACGTTAAATGGAGTAAAACGAGCTCTTAAACGTCGAAATATCTCAAACGGGAAGGAAACGACGATTAGTTTTCGTCAAAATCGACGAAATCATCGAGATTTGCGAGCTGTCCCGCTCGTTTCGAGGATGAAACTGGCGTGTATTACATTCTGCACGTTAAGTGGAGTAAAACGAGCACTAAAACTTCGAAATATCTCAAACGGGAAGGAAATGACGGTCAGTTTTCATCAAAATCGACGTAATCATCGAGATTTGCGAGCTGTTCCGCTTGTTTCGACGGTGAAACGGTTGTTTGTTACATTCTGCACGTAAAAAGCAGTAAAAAGTGCGCTTAAACGTCGAAATATCTCAATCGGGAAGGAAACGACGATTAGTTTTCGTCAAAATCGACGAAATCATCGAGTTTTGCGAGCTGTCCCGCTCGTTTCGAGGATGAAACTGGCATGTATTACATTCTGCACGTTAAGTGGTGTAAAACAAGCTCTAAAACGTCGAAGTATCTCAAACGGGAAGGAAAGGACGATTAGTTTTCGTCAAAATCGACGAAATCATCGAGATTTGCGAGCTGTCCCGCTCGTTTCGAGGATGAAACTGACGTGTATTACATGCTGCACGTTAAGTGGAGTAAAACGAGCACTAAAACGTCGAAATATCTCAAACGGGAAGGAAACGACGGTTAGAATTCGTCAAAATCGAAGAAATCATCGAGATTTGCGAGCTGTTCCGCTTGTTTCGACGCTGAAACTGGCTTGTATTACATTCTGCACGTTAAATGGAGTAAAGCGAGCTCTTAAACGTCGAAATATCTCAAACGGGAAGGAACCGACGGTTAGTTTTCGTCAAAATCGACGAAATCATCGAGATTTGCGAGCTGTTCCGCTTGTTTCGACGGTTAAACGGTTGTGCATTGCATTCTGCACGTAAAAAGGAGTAAAAAGAGCGCTTAAACTTCGAAATATCTCAAACGGGAAGGAAATGACGGTCAGTTTTCATCAAAATGGACGTAATCATCGAGATTTGCGAGCTGTTCCGCTTGTTTCGACGGTTAAACGGTTGTGCATTGCTTTCTGCACGTAAAAAGGAGTGAAATGAGCGTTTAAACGTCGAAATATCTCAAACGGGAAGGAAACGACGGTTAGATTTCGTCAAAATCGACGAAATCATCGAGATTTGCGAGCTGTTCCGCTTGTTTCGACGCTGAAACTGGCTTATATTACATTCTGCACGTTAAATGGAATAAAACGAGCTCTTAAACGTCGAAATATCTCAAACGGGAAGGAAACGACGGTTAGTTTTCGTCAAAATCGACGAAATCATCGAGATTTGCGAGCTGTTCCGCTTGTTTCGACGGTTAAACGGTTGTGCATTGCATTCTGCACGTAAAAAGGAGTGAAATCAGCGTTTAAACGTCGAAATATCTCAAACGGCAAGGAAATGACGGTCAGTTCTCATCAAAATCGACGAAATCATCGAGATTTGCGAGCTGTTCCGCTTGTTTCGACGGTTAAACGGTTGTGCATTGCATTCTGCACGTAACAAGGAGTGAAATGAGCGTTTAAACGTCGAAATATCTCAAACGGGAAGGAAATGACGGTCAGTTTTCATCAAAATCGACGAAATCATCGAGATTTGCGAGCTGTTCCGCTTGTTTCGACGCTGAAACTGGCTTGTATTACATTCTGCACGTTAAATGGAGTAAAACGAGCTCTTAAACGTCGAAGTATCTCAAACGGGAAGGAAAGAACGATTAGTTTTCGTCAAATTCGACGAAATCATCGAGATTTGCGAGCTGTCCCGCTCGTTTCGAGGATGAAACTGGCGTGTATTACATGCTGCACGTTAAGTGGAGTAAAACGAGCACTAAAACGTCGAAATATCTCAAACGGGAAGGAAACGACGGTTAGAATTCGTCAAAATCGAAGAAATCATCGAGATTTGCGAGCTGTTCCGCTTGTTTCGACGCTGAAACTGGCTTGTATTACATTCTGCACGTTAAATGGAGTAAAACGAGCTCTTAAACGTCGAAATATCTCAAACGGGAAGGAAACGACGATTAGTTTTCGTCAAAATCGACGAAATCATCGAGATTTGCGAGCTGTTCCGCTTGTTTCGACGGCTAAACGGTTGTTTATTACATTCAGCACGTAAAAAGGAGTAAAAAGAGCGCTTAAACGTCGAAATATCTCAAACGGGAAGGATCTGACGGTCAGTTTTCATCAAAATCGACGAAATCATCGTGATTTGCGAGCTGTTCCGCTTGTTTCGACGCTGAAACTGGCTTGTATTACATTCTGCACGTTAAATGGAGTAAAACGAGCTCTTAAACGTCGAAGTATCTCAAACGGGAAGGAAAGGACGATTAGTTTTCGTCAAAATCGACGAAATCATCGAGATTTGCGAGCTGTCCCGCTCGTTTCGAGGATGAAACTGGCGTGTATTACATGCTGCACGTTAAGTGGAGTAAAACGAGCACTAAAACGTCGAAATATCTCAAACGGGAAGGAAACGACGGTTAGAATTCGTCAAAATCGAAGAAATCATCGAGATTTGCGAGCTGTTCCGCTTGTTTCGACGCTGAAACTGGCTTGTATTACATTCTGCACGTTAAATGGAGTAAAACGAGCTCTTAAACGTCGAAATATCTCAAACGGGAAGGAAACGACGGTTAGTTTTCGTCAAAATCGACGAAATCATCGAGATTTGCGAGCTGTTCCGCTTGTTTCGACGGTTAAACGGTTGTGCATTGCATTCTGCACGTAAAAAGGAGTGAAATGAGCGTTTAAACGTCGAAATATCTCAAACGGCAAGGAAATGACGGTCAGTTCTCATCAAAATCGACGAAATCATCGAGATTTGCGAGCTGTTCCGCTTGTTTCGACGGTTAAACGGTTGTGCATTGCATTCTGCACGTAACAAGGAGTGAAATGAGCGTTTAAACGTCGATATATCTCAAACGGGAAGGAAATGACGGTCAGTTTTCATCAAAATCGACGAAATCATCGAGATTTGCGAGCTGTTCCGCTCGTTTCGACGCTGAAACTGGCTTGTATTACATTCTGCACGTTAAATGGAGTAAAAAGAGCTCTTAAACGTCGAAGTATCTCAAACGGGAAGGAAAGGACGATTAGTTTTCGTCAAATTCGACGAAATCATCGAGATTTGCGAGCTGTCCCGCTCGTTTCGAGGATGAAACTGGCGTGTATTACATGCTGCACGTTAAGTGGAGTAAAACGAGCACTAAAACGTCGAAATATCTCAAACGGGAAGGAAACGACGGTTAGAATTCGTCAAAATCGAAGAAATCATCGAGATTTGCGAGCTGTTCCGCTTGTTTCGACGCTGAAACTGGCTTGTATTACATTCTGCACGTTAAATGGAGTAAAACGAGCTCTTAAACGTCGAAATATCTCAAACGGGAAGGAAATGACGGTCAGTTTTCATCAAAATCGACGAAATCATCGAGATTTGCGAGCTGTTCCGCTTGTTTCGACGGCTAAACGGTTGTTTATTACATTCAGCACGTAAAAAGGAGTAAAAAGAGCGCTTAAACGTCGAAATATCTCAAACGGGAAGGATCTGACGGTCAGTTTTCATCAAAATCGACGAAATCATCGTGATTTGCGAGCTGTTCCGCTTGTTTCGACGGTGAAACGGTTGTTTGTTACATTCTGCACGTAAAAAGCAGTAAAAAGAGCGCTTAAACGTAGAAATATCTCAAACGGGAAGGAAACGACGATTAGTTTTCGTCAAAATCGACGAAATCATCGAGATTTGCGAGCTGTTAAGCTTGTTTCGACGCTGAAACTGGCTTGTATTACATTCTGCACGTTAAATGGAGTAAAACCAGCTCTTAAACGTCGAAATATCTCAAACGGGAAGGAAACGACGATTAGTTTTCGTCAATATCGACGAAATCATCGAGATTTGCGAGCTGTCCCGCTCGTTTCGAGGATGAAACTGGCGTGTATTACATTCTGCACGTTAAGTGGAGTAAAACGAGCTCTAAAACGTCGAAATATCTCAAACGGGAAGGAAACGATGGTTAGATTTCGTCAAAATCGACGAAATCATCGAGATTTGCGAGCTGTTCCGCTTGTTTCGACGGTTAAACGGTTGTGCATTGCATTCTGCACGTAAAAAGGAGTAAAAAGTGCGCTTAAACTTCGAAATATCTCAAACGGGAAGGAAATGACGGTCAGTTTTCATCAAAATCGACGTAATCATCGAGATTTGCGAGCTGTTCCGCTTGTTTCGACGGTTAAACGGTTGTGCATTGCTTTCTGCACGTAAAAAGGAGTGAAATGAGCGTTTAAACGTCGAAATATCTCAAACGGGAAGGAAACGACGGTTAGATTTCGTCAAAATCGACGAAATCATCGAGATTTGCGAGCTGTTCCGCTTGTTTCGACGCTGAAACTGGCTTGTATTACATTCTGCACGTTAAATGGAGTAAAACGAGCTCTTAAACGTCGAAGTATCTCAAACGGGAAGGAAAGGACGATTAGTTTTCGTCAAAATCGACGAAATCATCGAGATTTGCGAGCTGTCCCGCTCGTTTCGAGGATGATACTGGCGTGTATTACATGCTGCACGTTAAGTGGAGTAAAACGAGCACTAAAACGTCGAAATATCTCAAACGGGAAGGAAACGACGGTTAGAATTCGTCAAAATCGAAGAAATCATCGAGATTTGCGAGCTGTTCCGCTTGTTTCGACGCTGAAACTGGCTTGTATTACATTCTGCACGTTAAATGGAGTAAAACGAGCTCTTAAACGTCGAAATATCTCAAACGGGAAGGAAACGACGGTTAGTTTTCGTCAAAATCGACGAAATCATCGAGATTTGCGAGCTGTTCCGCTTGTTTCGACGGTTAAACGGTTGTGCATTGCATTCTGCACGTAAAAAGGAGTGAAATGAGCGTTTAAACGTCGAAATATCTCAAACGGCAAGGAAATGACGGTCAGTTCTCATCAAAATCGACGAAATCATCGAGATTTGCGAGCTGTTCCGCTTGTTTCGACGCTGAAACTGGCTTGTATTACATTCTGCACGTTAAATGGAGTAAAACGAGCTCTTAAACGTCGAAATATCTCAAACGGGAAGGAAACGACGATTAGTTTTCGTCAAAATCGACGAAATCATCGAGATTTGCGAGCTGTACCGCTTGTTTCGACGGCTAAACGGTTGTTTATTACATTCAGCACGTAAAAAGGAGTAAAAAGAGCGCTTAAACGTCGAAATATCTCAAACGGGAAGGATCTGACGGTCAGTTTTCATCAAAATCGACGAAATCATCGTGATTTGCGAGCTGTTCCGCTTGTTTCGACGGTGAAACGGTTGTTTGTTACATTCTGCACGTAAAAAGCAGTAAAAACAGCGCTTAAACGTCGAAATATCTCAATCGGGAAGGAAACGACGATTAGTTTTCGTCAAAATCGACGAAATCATCGAGATTTTCGAGCTGTCCCGCTTGTTTCGACGGTTAAACGGTTGTTTATTACATTCTGCACGTAAAAAGGAGTAAAAAGAGCGCTTAAACGTAGAAATATCTCAAACGGGAAGGAAACGACGATTAGTTTTCGTCAAAATCGACGAAATCATCGAGATTTGCGAGCTGTTCCGCTTGTTTCGACGGTTAAACGGTTGCTTATTACATTCTGCACGTAAAAAGGAGTAAAAAGAGCGCCTAAACGTCGAAATATCTCAAACGGGAAGGAAACGACGATTAGTTTTCGTCAAAATCGACGAAATCATCGAGATTTGCGAGCTGTTCCGCTTGTTTCGACGGTTAAACGGTTGTTTATTACATTCTGCACGTTAAATGGAGTAAAACGAGCTCTTAAACGTCGAAATATCTCAAACGGGAAGGAAACGACGGTTAGTTTTCGTCAAAATCGAAGAAATCATCGAGATTTGCGAGCTGTTCCGCTTGTTTCGACGCTGAAACTGGCTTGTATTACATTCTGCACGTTAAATGGAGTAAAACGAGCTCTTAAACGTCGAAATATCTCAAACGGGAAGGAAACGACGGTTAGTTTTCGTCAAAATCGACGAAATCATCGAGATTTGCGAGCTGTTCCGCTTGTTTCGACGGTTAAACGGTTGTGCATTGCATTCTGCACGTAAAAAGGAGTGAAATGAGCGTTTAAACGTCGAAATATCTCAAACGGCAAGGAAATGACGGTCAGTTCTCATCAAAATCGACGAAATCATCGAGATTTGCGAGCTGTTCCGCTTGTTTCGACGCTGAAACTGGCTTGTATTACATTCTGCACGTTAAATGGAGTAAAACGAGCTCTTAAACGTCGAAATATCTCAAACGGGAAGGAAACGACGATTAGTTTTCGTCAAAATCGACGAAATCATCGAGATTTGCGAGCTGTACCGCTTGTTTCGACGGCTAAACGGTTGTTTATTACATTCAGCACGTAAAAAGGAGTAAAAAGAGCGCTTAAACGTCGAAATATCTCAAACGGGAAGGATCTGACGGTCAGTTTTCATCAAAATCGACGAAATCATCGTGATTTGCGAGCTGTTCCGCTTGTTTCGACGGTGAAACGGTTGTTTGTTACATTCTGCACGTAAAAAGCAGTAAAAACAGCGCTTAAACGTCGAAATATCTCAATCGGGAAGGAAACGACGATTAGTTTTCGTCAAAATCGACGAAATCATCGAGATTTTCGAGCTGTCCCGCTTGTTTCGGCGGTTAAACGGTTGTTTATTACATTCTGCACGTAAAAAGGAGTAAAAAGAGCGCTTAAACGTAGAAATATCTCAAACGGGAAGGAAACGACGATTAGTTTTCGTCAAAATCGACGAAATCATCGAGATTTGCGAGCTGTTCCGCTTGTTTCGACGGTTAAACGGTTGCTTATTACATTCTGCACGTAAAAAGGAGTAAAAAGAGCGCCTAAACGTCGAAATATCTCAAACGGGAAGGAAACGACGATTAGTTTTCGTCAAAATCGACGAAATCATCGAGATTTGCGAGCTGTTCCGCTTGTTTCGACGGTTAAACGGTTGTTTATTACATTCTGCACGTTAAATGGAGTAAAACGAGCTCTTAAACGTCGAAATATCTCAAACGGGAAGGAAACGACGGTTAGTTTTCGTCTAAATCGACGAAATCATCGAGATTTGCGAGCTGTTCCGCTCGTTTCGAGGATGAAACTGGCGTGTATTACATTCTGCACGTTAAATGGTGTAAAACGAGCTCTTAAACGTCGAAATATCTCAAACGGGAAGGAAACGACGGTTAGATTTCGTCAAAATCGACGAAATCATCGAGATTTGCGAGCTGTTCCGCTTGTTTCGACGCTGAAACCGGCTTGTATTACATTCTGCACGTTAAATGGAGTAAAACGAGCTCTAAAACGTCGAAATATCTCAAACGGGAAGGAAACGACGGTCAGTTTTCATCAAAATCGACTAAATCATCGAGATTTACGAGCTGTTCCGCTTGTTTCGAGGATGAAACTGGCGTGTATTACATTCTGCACGTTAAATGGAGTAAAAAGAGCGCCTAAACGTCGAAATATCTCAAACGGGAAGGAAATAACGGTCAGTTTTCATCAAAATCGACGAAATCATCGAGATTTGCGGGCTGTTCCGCTTGTTTCGACGGTTAAACGTTTGTTTATTACATTCTGCACGTTAAATGGAGTAAAACGAGCACTTAAACGTCGAAATATCTCAAACGTGAAGGAAACGACGGTTAGTTTTCATCAAAATCGACGAAATCATCGAGATTTACGAGCTGTTCCGCTTGTTTCGACGGTTAAACGGTTGTTTATTACATTCTGCACGTAAAAGGGAGTAAAAAGAGCGCTTAAACGTCGAAATATCTCATACGGGAAGGAAACGACGATTAGTTTTCGTCAAAATCGACGAAATCATCGAGATTTGCGAGCTGTCCCGCTTGTTTCGAGGATGAAACTGGCGTGTATTACATTCTGCACGTTAAATGGAGTAAAACGAGCTCTTAAACGTCGAAATATCTCAAACGGGAAGGAAACGACGGTTAGATTTCGTCAAAATCGACGAAATCATCGAGATTTGCGAGCTGTTCCGCTTGTTTCGACGCTGAAACCGGCTTCTATTACATTCTGCACGTTAAATGGAGTAAAACGAGCTCTAAAACGTCGAAATATCTCAAACGGGAAGGAAACGACGGTCAGTTTTCATCAAAATCGACTAAATCATCGAGATTTACGAGCTGTTCCGCTTGTTTCGACGGTTAAACGGTTGCTTATTACATTCTGCACGTAAAAAGGAGTAAAAAGAGCGCCTAAACGTCGAAATATCTCAAACGGGAAGGAAATAACGGTCAGTTTTCATCAAAATCGACGAAATCATCGAGATTTGCGGGCTGTTCCGCTTGTTTCGACGGTTAAACGTTTGTTTATTACATTCTGCACGTTAAATGGAGTAAAACGAGCTCTTAAACGTCGAAATATCTCAAACGTGAAGGAAACGACGGTTAGTTTTCATCAAAATCGACGAAATCATCGAGATTTACGAGCTGTTCCGCTTGTTTCGACGGTTAAACGGTTGCTTATTACATTCTGCACGTAAAAAGGAGTAAAAAGAGCGCCTAAACGTCGAAATATCTCAAACGGGAAGGAAACGACGGTTAGGTTTCGTCAAAATCGACGAAATCATCGAGATTTGCCAGCTGTTGCGCTTGTTTCGAGGATGAAACTGGCGTGTATTACATTCTGCACGTTAAATGGAGTAAAACGAGCTCTAAAACGTCGAAATATCTCAAACGGGAAGGAAACGACGATTAGTTTTCGTCAAAATCGACGAAATCATCGAGATTTGCGAGCTGTCCCGCTTGTTTCGAGGATGAAACTGGCGTGTATTACATTCTGCACGTTAAGTGGAGTAAAACGAGCACTAAAACGTCGAAATATCTCAAACGGGAAGGAAACGACGGTTAGAATTCGTCAAAATCGAAGAAATCATCGAGATTTGCGAGCTGTTCCGCTTGTTTCGACGCTGAAACTGGCTTGTATTACATTCTGCACGTTAAATGGAGTAAAACGAGCTCTTAAACGTCGAAATATCTCAAACGGGAAGGAAATGACGGTCAGTTTTCATCAAAATCGACGAAATCATCGAGATTTGCGAGCTGTTCCGCTTGTTTCGACGCTGAAACTGGCTTGTATTACATTCTGCACGTTAAATGGAGTAAAACGAGCTCTTAAACGTCGAAATATCTCAAACGGGAAGGAAACGACGGTTAGTTTTCGTCAAAATCGACGAAATCATCGAGATTTGCGAGCTGTTCCGCTTGTATCGACGGTTAAACGGTTGTGCATTGCATTCTGCACGTAAAAAGGAGTGAAATGAGCGTTTAAACGTCGAAATATCTCAAACGGGAAGGAAATGACGGTCACTTCTCATCAAAATCGACGAAATCATCGAGATTTGCGAGCTGTTCCGATTGTTTCGACGGTTAAACTGTTGTGCATTGCATTCTGCACGTAAAAAGGAGTGAAATGAGCGTTTAAACGTCGAAATATCTCAAACGGGAAGGAAATGACGGTCAGTATTCATCAAAATCGACGTAATCATCGAGATTTGCGAGCTGTTCCGCTTGTTTCGACGGTTAAACGGTTGTGCATTGCATTCTGCACGTAAAAAGGAGTAAAAAGAGCGCTTAAACTTCGAAATATCTCAAACGGGAAGGAAATGACAGTCAGTTTTCATCAAAATCGAAGTAATCATCGAGATTTGCGAGCTGTTCCGCTTGTTTCGACGGTTAAACGGTTGCTTATTACATTCTGCACGTAAAAAGGAGTAAAAAGAGCGCCTAAACGTCGAAATATCTCAAACGGGAAGGAAATAACGGTCAGTTTTCATCAAAATCGACGAAATCATCGAGATTTGCGGGCTGTTCCGCTTGTTTCGACGGTTAAACGTTTGTTTATTACATTCTGCACGTTAAATGGAGTAAAACGAGCTCTTAAACGTCGAAATATCTCAAACGTGAAGGAAACGACGGTTAGTTTTCATCAAAATCGACGAAATCATCGAGATTTACGAGCTGTTCCGCTTGTTTCGACGGTTAAACGGTTGCTTATTACATTCTGCACGTAAAAAGGAGTAAAAAGAGCGCCTAAACGTCGAAATATCTCAAACGGGAAGGAAACGACGGTTAGTTTTCGTCAAAATCGACGAAATCATCGAGATTTGCCAGCTGTTGCGCTTGTTTCGAGGATGAAACTGGCGTGTATTACATTCTGCACGTTAAATGGAATAAAAAGAGCGCTTAAACGTCGAAATATCTCAAACGGTAAGGAAATGACGGTCAGTTTTCATCAAAATCGACGAAATCATCGAGATTTGCGAGCTGTCCCGCTCGTTTCGAGGATGAAACTGGCGTGTATTACATTCTGCACGTTAAATGGAGTAAAACGAGCTCTAAAACGTCGAAATATCTCAAACGGGAAGGAAACGACGATTAGTTTTCGTCAAAATCGACGAAATCATCGAGATTTGCGAGCTGTTCCGCTTGTTTCGACGGTTAAACGGTTGTTTATTACATTCTGCACGTTAAATGGAGTAAAACGAGCTCTTAAACGTCGAAATATCTCAAACGGGAAGGAAATGACGGTCAGTTTTCATCAAAATCGACGAAATCATCGAGATTTGCGAGCTGTTCCGCTTGTTTCGACGGTTAAACGGTTGTTTATTACATTCTGCACGTTAAATGGAGTAAAACGAGCACTTAAACGTCGAAATATCTCAAACGTGAAGGAAACGACGGTTAGTTTTCATCAAAATCGACGAAATCATCGAGATTTACGAGCTGTTCCGCTTGTTTCGACGGTTAAACGGTTGCTTATTACATTCTGCACGTAAAAAGGAGTAAAAAGAGCGCCTAAACGTCGAAATATCTCAAACGGGAAGGAAACGACGGTCAGTTTTCGTCAAAATCGACGAAATCATCGAGATTTGCGAGCTGTTCCGCTTGTTTCGAGGATGAAACTGGCGTGTATTACATTCTGCACGTTAAATGGAGTAAAACGAGCTCTTAAACGTCGAAATGTCTCAAACGGGAAGGAAACGACGGTTAGTTTTCGTCAAAATCGACGAAATCATCGAGATTTGCGAGCTGTTCCGCTCGTTTCGAGGATGAAACTGGCGTGTATTACATTCTGCACGTTAAATGGTGTAAAACGAGCTCTTAAACGTCGAAATATCTCAAACGGTAAGGAAATGACGGTCAGTTTTCATCAAAATCGACGAAATCATCGAGATTTGCGAGCTGTCCCGCTCGTTTCGAGGATGAAACTGGCGTGTATTACATTCTGCACGTTAAATGGAGTAAAACGAGCTCTAAAACGTCGAAATATCTCAAACGGGAAGGAAACGACGATTAGTTTTCGTCAAAATCGACGAAATCATCGAGATTTGCGAGCTGTTCCGCTTGTTTCGACGGTTAAACGGTTGTTTATTACATTCTGCACGTTAAATGGAGTAAAACGAGCTCTTAAACGTCGAAATATCTCAAACGGGAAGGAAATGACGGTCAGTTTTCATCAAAATCGACGAAATCATCGAGATTTGCGAGCTGTTCCGCTTGTTTCGACGGTTAAACGGCTGTGCATTGCATTCTGCACTTAAAAAGGAGTGAAATGAGCGTTTAAACGTCGAAATATCTCAAACGGGAAGGAAATGACGGTCAGTTTTCATCAAAATCGACGAAATCATCGAGATTTGCGAGCTGTTCCGCTTGTTTCGACGGTTAAACGGTTGTTTATTACATTCTGCACGTAAGAGGGAGTAAAAAGAGCGCTTAAACGTCGAAATATCTCAAACGGGAAGGAAATGACGGTCAGTTTTCGTCAAAATCGACGAAATCATCGAGATTTGCGAGCTGTTCCGCTTGTTTCGAGGATGAAACTGGCGTGTATTACATTCTGCACGTTAAATGGAGTAAAACGAGCTCTTAAACGTCGAAATGTCTCAAACGGGAAGGAAACGACGGTTAGTTTTCGACAAAATCGACGAAATCATCGAGATTTGCGAGCTGTTCCGCTCGTTTCGAGGATGAAACTGGCGTGTATTACATTCTGCACGTTAAATGGTGTAAAACAAGCTCTTAAACGTCGAAATATCTCAAACGGGAAGGAAACGACGGTTAGATTTCGTCAAAATCGACGAAATCATCGAGATTTGCGAGCTGTTCCGCTTGTTTCGACGCTGAAACCGGCTTGTATTACATTCTGCACGTTAAATGGAGTAAAACGAGCTCTAAAACGTCGAAATATCTCAAACGGGAAGGAAACGACGATTAGTTTTCGTCAAAATCGACGAAATCATCGAGATTTGCGAGCTGTTCCGCTTGTTTCGAGGATGAAACTGGCGTGTATTACATTCTGCACGTTAAATGGTATAAAACGAGCTCTTAAACGTCGAAATATCTCAAACGGGAAGGAAACGACGGTTAGTTTTCGTCAAAATCGACGAAATCATCGAGATTTGCCAGCTGTTGCGCTTGTTTCGAGGATGAAACTGGCGTGTATTACATTCTGCACGTTAAATGGAATGAAAAGAGCGCTTAAACGTCGAAATATCTCAAACGGTAAGGAAATGACGGTCAGTTTTCATCAAAATCGACGAAATCATCGAGATTTGCGAGCTGTCCCGCTCGTTTCGAGGATGAAACTGGCGTGTATTACATTCTGCACGTTAAATGGAGTAAAACGAGCTCTAAAACGTCGAAATATCTCAAACGGGAAGGAAACGACGATTAGTTTTCGTCAAAATCGACGAAATCATCGAGATTTGCGGGCTGTTCCGCTTGTTTCGACGGTTAAACGTTTGTTTATTACATTCTGCACGTTAAATGGAGTAAAACGAGCTCTTAAACGTCGAAATATCTCAAACGTGAAGGAAACGACGGTTAGTTTTCATCAAAATCGACGAAATCATCGAGATTTACGAGCTGTTCCGCTTGTTTCGACGGTTAAACGGTTGTTTATTACATTCTGCACGTTAAATGGAGTAAAACGAGCACTTAAACGTCGAAATATCTCAAACGTGAAGGAAACGACGGTTAGTTTTCGTCAAAATCGACGAAATCATCGAGATTTGCGAGCTGTTCCGCTCGTTTCGAGGATGAAACTGGCGTGTATTACATTCTGCACGTTAAATGGTGTAAAACGAGCTCTTAAACGTCGAAATATCTCAAACGGGAAGGAAACGACGGTTAGATTTCGTCAAAATCGACGAAATCATCGAGATTTGCGAGCTGTTCCGCTTGTTTCGACGCTGAAACCGGCTTGTATTACATTCTGCACGTTAAATGGAGTAAAACGAGCTCTAAAACGTCGAAATATCTCAAACGGGAAGGAAACGACGATTAGTTTTCGTCAAAATCGACGAAATCATCGAGATTTGCGAGCTGTTCCGCTTGTTTCGAGGATGAAACTGGCGTGTATTACATTCTGCACGTTAAATGGTGTAAAACGAGCTCTTAAACGTCGAAATATCTCAAACGGGAAGGAAACGACGGTTAGTTTTCGTCAAAATCGACGAAATCATCGAGATTTGCCAGCTGTTGCGCTTGTTTCGAGGATGAAACTGGCGTGTATTACATTCTGCACGTTAAATGGAATGAAAAGAGCGCTTAAACGTCGAAATATCTCAAACGGTAAGGAAATGACGGTCAGTTTTCATCAAAATCGACGAAATCATCGAGATTTGCGAGCTGTCCCGCTCGTTTCGAGGATGAAACTGGCGTGTATTACATTCTGCACGTTAAATGGAGTAAAACGAGCTCTAAAACGTCGAAATATCTCAAACGGTAAGGAAATGACGGTCAGTTTTCATCAAAATCGACGAAATCATCGAGATTTGCGAGCTGTCCCGCTCGTTTCGAGGATGAAACTGGCGTGTATTACATTCTGCACGTTAAATGGAGTAAAACGAGCTCTTAAACGTCGAAATATCTCAAACGGGAAGGAAACGACGGTTAGTTTTCGTCAAAATCGACGAAATCATCGAGATTTGCGAGCTGTTCCGCTCGTTTCGAGGATGAAACTGGCGTGTATTACATTCTGCACGTTAAATGGTGTAAAACGAGCTCTAAAACGTCGAAATATCTCAAACGGGAAGGAAACGACGATTAGTTTTCGTCAAAATCGACGAAATCATCGAGATTTGCGAGCTGTCCCGCTTGTTTCGAGGATGAAACTGGCGTGTATTACATTCTGCACGTTAAATGGAGTAAAACGAGCTCTTAAACGTCGAAATATCTCAAACGGGAAGGAAACGACGGTTAGATTTCGTCAAAATCGACGAAATCATCGAGATTTGCGAGCTGTTCCGCTTGTTTCGACGCTGAAACCGGCTTGTATTACATTCTGCACGTTAAATGGAGTAAAACGAGCTCTAAAACGTCGAAATATCTCAAACGGGAAGGAAACGACGGTCAGTTTTCATCAAAATCGACTAAATCATCGAGATTTACGAGCTGTTCCGCTTGTTTCGACGGTTAAACGGTTGCTTATTACATTCTGCACGTAAAAAGGAGTAAAAAGAGCGCCTAAACGTCGAAATATCTCAAACGGGAAGGAAATAACGGTCAGTTTTCATCAAAATCGACGAAATCATCGAGATTTGCGGGCTGTTCCGCTTGTTTCGACGGTTAAACGTTTGTTTATTACATTCTGCACGTTAAATGGAGTAAAACGAGCTCTTAAACGTCGAAATATCTCAAACGTGAAGGAAACGACGGTTAGTTTTCATCAAAATCGACGAAATCATCGAGATTTACGAGCTGTTCCGCTTGTTTCGACGGTTAAACGGTTGCTTATTACATTCTGCACGTAAAAAGGAGTAAAAAGAGCGCCTAAACGTCGAAATATCTCAAACGGGAAGGAAACGACGGTTAGTTTTCGTCAAAATCGACGAAATCATCGAGATTTGCCAGCTGTTGCGCTTGTTTCGAGGATGAAACTGGCGTGTATTACATTCTGCACGTTAAATGGAATAAAAAGAGCGCTTAAACGTCGAAATATCTCAAACGGTAAGGAAATGACGGTCAGTTTTCATCAAAATCGACGAAATCATCGAGATTTGCGAGCTGTCCCGCTCGTTTCGAGGATGAAACTGGCGTGTATTACATTCTGCACGTTAAATGGAGTAAAACGAGCTCTAAAACGTCGAAATATCTCAAACGGGAAGGAAACGACGATTAGTTTTCGTCAAAATCGACGAAATCATCGAGATTTGCGAGCTGTTCCGCTTGTTTCGACGGTTAAACGGTTGTTTATTACATTCTGCACGTTAAATGGAGTAAAACGAGCTCTTAAACGTCGAAATATCTCAAACGGGAAGGAAATGACGGTCAGTTTTCATCAAAATCGACGAAATCATCGAGATTTGCGAGCTGTTCCGCTTGTTTCGACGGTTAAACGGTTGTTTATTACATTCTGCACGTTAAATGGAGTAAAACGAGCACTTAAACGTCGAAATATCTCAAACGTGAAGGAAACGACGGTTAGTTTTCGTCAAAATCGACGAAATCATCGAGATTTGCCAGCTGTTGCGCTTGTTTCGAGGATGAAACTGGCGTGTATTACATTCTGCACGTTAAATGGAGTAAAACGAGCTCTAAAACGTCGAAATATCTCAAACGGGAAGGAAACGACGATTAGTTTTCGTCAAAATCGACGAAATCATCGAGATTTGCGAGCTGTTCCGCTTGTTTCGAGGATGAAACTGGCGTGTATTACATTCTGCACGTTAAATGGAGTAAAACGAGCTCTTAAACGTCGAAATATCTCAAACGGGAAGGAAACGACGGTTAGATTTCGTCAAAATCGACGAAATCATCGAGATTTGCGAGCTGTTCCGCTTGTTTCGACGCTGAAACCGGCTTGTATTACATTCTGCACGTTAAATGGAGTAAAACGAGCTCTAAAACGTCGAAATATCTCAAACGGGAAGGAAATAACGGTCAGTTTTCATCAAAATCGACGAAATCATCGAGATTTGCGGGCTGTTCCGCTTGTTTCGACGGTTAAACGTTTGTTTATTACATTCTGCACGTTAAATGGAGTAAAACGAGCTCTTAAACGTCGAAATATCTCAAACGTGAAGGAAACGACGGTTAGTTTTCATCAAAATCGACGAAATCATCGAGATTTACGAGCTGTTCCGCTTGTTTCGACGGTTAAACGGTTGCTTATTACATTCTGCACGTAAAAAGGAGTAAAAAGAGCGCCTAAACGTCGAAATATCTCAAACGGGAAGGAAACGACGGTTAGTTTTCGTCAAAATCGACGAAATCATCGAGATTTGCCAGCTGTTGCGCTTGTTTCGAGGATGAAACTGGCGTGTATTAAATTCTGCACGTTAAATGGAGTAAAACGAGCTCTAAAACGTCGAAATATCTCAAACGGGAAGGAAACGACGATTAGTTTTCGTCAAAATCGACGAAATCATCGAGATTTGCGAGCTGTCCCGCTTGTTTCGAGGATGAAACTGGCGTGTATTACATTCTGCACGTTAAATGGAGTAAAACGAGCTCTTAAACGTCGAAATATCTCAAACGGGAAGGAAACGACGGTTAGATTTCGTCAAAATCGACGAAATCATCGAGATTTGCGAGCTGTTCCGCTTGTTTCGACGCTGAAACCGGCTTGTATTACATTCTGCACGTTAAATGGAGTAAAACGAGCTCTAAAGCGTCGAAATATCTCAAACGGGAAGGAAACGACGGTCAGTTTTCATCAAAATCGACTAAATCATCGAGATTTACGAGCTGTTCCGCTTGTTTCGACGGTTAAACGGTTGCTTATTACATTCTGCACGTAAAAAGGAGTAAAAAGAGCGCCTAAACGTCGAAATATCTCAAACGGGAAGGAAACGACGATTAGTTTTCGTCAAAATCGACGAAATCATCGAGATTTGCGAGCTGTCCCGCTTGTTTCGAGGATGAAACTGGCGTGTATTACATTCTGCACGTTAAATGGAGTAAAACGAGCTCTAAAACGTCGAAATATCTCAAACGGGAAGGAAACGACGATTAGTTTTCGTCAAAATCGACGAAATCATCGAGATTTGCGAGCTGTTCCGCTTGTTTCGACGGTTAAACGGTTGTTTATTACATTCTGCACGTTAAATGGAGTAAAACGAGCTCTTAAACGTCGAAATATCTCAAACGGGAAGGAAATGACGGTCAGTTTTCATCAAAATCGACGAAATCATCGAGATTTGCGAGCTGTTCCGCTTGTTTCGACGGTTAAACGGTTGTTTATTACATTCTGCACGTTAAATGGAGTAAAACGAGCACTTAAACGTCGAAATATCTCAAACGTGAAGGAAACGACGGTTAGTTTTCATCAAAATCGACGAAATCATCGAGATTTACGAGCTGTTCCGCTTGTTTCGACGGTTAAACGGTTGCTTATTACATTCTGCACGTAAAAAGGAGTAAAAAGAGCGCCTAAACGTCGAAATATCTCAAACGGGAAGGAAACGACGGTCAGTTTTCGTCAAAATCGACGAAATCATCGAGATTTGCGAGCTGTTCCGCTTGTTTCGAGGATGAAACTGGCGTGTATTACATTCTGCACGTTAAATGGAGTAAAACGAGCTCTTAAACGTCGAAATGTCTCAAACGGGAAGGAAACGACGGTTAGTTTTCGTCAAAATCGACGAAATCATCGAGATTTGCGAGCTGTTCCGCTCGTTTCGAGGATGAAACTGGCGTGTATTACATTCTGCACGTTAAATGGTGTAAAACGAGCTCTTAAACGTCGAAATATCTCAAACGGGAAGGAAACGACGGTTAGATTTCGTCAAAATCGACGAAATCATCGAGATTTGCGAGCTGTTCCGCTTGTTTCGACGCTGAAACCGGCTTGTATTACATTCTGCACGTTAAATGGAGTAAAACGAGCTCTAAAACGTCGAAATATCTCAAACGGGAAGGAAAACGACGATTAGTTTTCGTCAAATCGACGAAATCATCGAGATTTGCGAGCTGTTCCGCTTGTTTCGACGCTGAAACCGCTTGTATTACATTCTGCACGTTAAATGGAGTAAAACGAGCTCTAAAACGTCGAAATATCTCAAACGGGAAGGAAACGACGATTAGTTTTCGTCAAAATCGACGAAATCATCGAGATTTGCCAGCTGTTGCGCTTGTTTCGAGGATGAAACTGGCGTGTATTACATTCTGCACGTTAAATGGAATGAAAAGAGCGCTTAAACGTCGAAATATCTCAAACGGTAAGGAAATGACGGTCAGTTTTCATCAAATCGACGAAATCATCGAGATTGCGAGCTGTCCCGCTCGTTTCGAGGATGAAACTGCGTGTATTACATTCTGCACGTTAAATGGAGTAAAACGAGCTCTAAAACGTCGAAATATCTCAAACGGGAAGGAAACGACGATTAGTTTTCGTCAAAATCGACGAAATCATCGAGATTTGCGAGCTGTTCCGCTTGTTTCGACGGTTAAACGGTTGTTTATTACATTCTGCACGTTAAATGGAGTAAAACGAGCTCTTAAACGTCGAAATATCTCAAACGGGAAGGAAATGACGGTCAGTTTTCATCAAAATCGACGAAATCATCGAGATTTGCGAGCTGTTCCGCTTGTTTCGACGGTTAAACGGTTGTTTATTACATTCTGCACGTTAAATGGAGTAAAACGAGCACTTAAACGTCGAAATATCTCAAACGTGAAGGAAACGACGGTTAGTTTTCGTCAAAATCGACGAAATCATCGAGATTTGCCAGCTGTTGCGCTTGTTTCGAGGATGAAACTGGCGTGTATTACATTCTGCACGTTAAATGGAGTAAAACGAGCTCTAAAACGTCGAAATATCTCAAACGGGAAGGAAACGACGATTAGTTTTCGTCAAAATCGACGAAATCATCGAGATTTGCGAGCTGTTCCGCTTGTTTCGAGGATGAAACTGGCGTGTATTACATTCTGCACGTTAAATGGAGTAAAACGAGCTCTTAAACGTCGAAATATCTCAAACGGGAAGGAAACGACGGTTAGATTTCGTCAAAATCGACGAAATCATCGAGATTGCGAGCTGTTCCGCTTGTTTCGACGCTGAAACCGGCTTGTATTACATTCTGCACGTTAAATGGAGTAAAACGAGCTCTAAAACGTCGAAATATCTCAAACGGGAAGGAAACGACGGTCAGTTTTCACCAAAATCGACTAAATCATCGAGATTTACGAGCTGTTCCGCTTGTTTCGACGGTTAAACGGTTGCTTATTACATTCTGCACGTAAAAAGGAGTAAAAAGAGCGCCTAAACGTCGAAATATCTCAAACGGGAAGGAAATAACGGTCAGTTTTCATCAAAATCGACGAAATCATCGAGATTTGCGGCTGTTCCGCTTGTTTCGACGGTTAAACGTTTGTTTATTACATTCTGCACGTTAAATGGAGTAAAACGAGCTCTTAAACGTCGAAATATCTCAAACGTGAAGGAAACGACGGTTAGTTTTCATCAAAATCGACGAAATCATCGAGATTTACGAGCTGTTCCGCTTGTTTCGACGGTTAAACGGTTGCTTATTACATTCTGCAGGTAAAAAGGAGTAAAAAGAGCGCCTAAACGTCGAATTATCTCAAACGGGAAGGAAACGACGGTTAGTTTTCGTCAAAATCGACGAAATCATCGAGATTTGCCAGCTGTTGCGCTTGTTTCGAGGATGAAACTGGCGTGTATTATATTCTGCACGTTAAATGGAGTAAAACGAGCTCTAAAACGTCGAAATATCTCAAACGGAAGGAAACGACGATTAGTTTTCGTCAAAATCGACGAAATCATCGAGATTTGCGAGCTGTCCCGCTTGTTTCGAGGATGAAACTGGCGTGTATTACATTCTGCACGTTAAATGGAGTAAAACGAGCTCTTAAACGTCGAAATATCTCAAACGGGAAGGAAATGACGGTCAGTTTTCATCAAAATCGACGAAATCATCGAGATTTGCGAGCTGTTCCGCTTGTTTCGACGGTTAAACGGTTGTGCATTGCATTCTGCACTTAAAAAGGAGTGAAATGAGCGTTTTAAACGTCGAAATATCTCAAACGGGAAGGAAATGACGGTCAGTTTTCATCAAAATCGACGAAATCATCGAGATTTGCGAGCTGTTCCGCTTGTTTCGACGGTTAAACGGTTGTTTATTACATTCTGCACGTAAGAGGGAGTAAAAAGAGCGCTTAAACGTCGAAATATCTCAAACGGGAAGGAAATGACGGTCAGTTTTCGTCAAAATCGACGAAATCATCGAGATTTGCGAGCTCTTCCGCTTGTTTCGAGGATGAAACTGGCGTGTATTACATTCTGCACGTTAAATGGAGTAAAACGAGCTCTTAAACGTCGAAATATCTCAAACGGGAAGGAAACGACGGTTAGTTTTCGTCAAAATCGACGAAATCATCGAGATTTGCGAGCTGTTCCGCTCGTTTCGAGGATGAAACTGGCGTGTATTACATTCTGCACGTTAAATGGTGTAAAACGAGCTCTTAAACGTCGAAATATCTCAAACGGGAAGGAAACGACGGTTAGATTTCGTCAAAATCGACGAAATCATCGAGATTTGCGAGCTGTTCCGCTTGTTTCGACGCTGAAACCGGCTTGTATTACATTCTGCACGTTAAATGGAGTAAACGAGCTCTAAAACGTCGAAATATCTCAAACGGGAAGGAAACGACGATTAGTTTTCGTCAAAATCGACGAAATCATCGAGATTTGCGAGCTGTTCCGCTTGTTTCGAGGATGAAACTGGCGTGTATTACATTCTGCACGTTAAATGGAGTAAAACGAGCTCTTAAACGTCGAAATATCTCAAACGGGAAGGAAACGACGGTTAGATTTCGTCAAAATCGACGAAATCATCGAGATTTGCGAGCTGTTCCGCTTGTTTCGACGCTGAAACCGGCTTGTATTACATTCTGCACGTTAAATGGAGTAAATGAGCTCTAAAACGTCGAAATATCTCAAACGGGAAGGAAACGACGGTCAGTTTTCATCAAAATCGACTAAATCATCGAGATTTACGAGCTGTTCCGCTTGTTTCGACGGTTAAACGGTTGCTTATTACATTCTGCACGTAAAAAGGAGTAAAAAGAGCGCCTAAACGTCGAAATATCTCAAACGGAAGGAAATAACGGTCAGTTTTCATCAAAATCGACGAAATCATCGAGATTTGCGGGCTGTTCCGCTTGTTTCGACGGTTAAACGTTTGTTTATTACATTCTGCACGTTAAATGGAGTAAAACGAGCTCTTAAACGTCGAAATATCTCAAACGTGAAGGAAACGACGGTTAGTTTTCATCAAATCGACGAAATCATCGAGATTTACGAGCTGTTCCGCTTGTTTCGACGGTTAAACGGTTGCTTATTACATTCTGCACGTAAAAAGGAGTAAAAAGAGCGCCTAAACGTCGAAATATCTCAAACGGGAAGGAAACGACGGTTAGTTTTCGTCAAAATCGACGAAATCATCGAGATTTGCCAGCTGTTGCGCTTGTTTCGAGGATGAAACTGGCGTGTATTAAATTCTGCACGTTAAATGGAGTAAAACGAGCTCTAAAACGTCGAAATATCTCAAACGGGAAGGAAACGACGATTAGTTTTCGTCAAAATGGACGAAATCATCGAGATTTGCGAGCTGTCCCGCTTGTTTCGAGGATGAAACTGGCGTGTATTACATTCTGCACGTTAAATGGAGTAAAACGAGCTCTTAAACGTCGAAATATCTCAAACGGGAAGGAAACGACGGTTAGATTTCGTCAAAATCGACGAAATCATCGAGATTTGCGAGCTGTTCGCTTGTTTCGACGCTGAAACCGGCTTGTATTACATTCTGCACGTTAAATGGAGTAAAACGAGCTCTAAAACGTCGAAATATCTCAAACGGGAAGGAAACGACGGTCAGTTTTCATCAAAATCGACTAAATCATCGAGATTTACGAGCTGTTCCGCTTGTTTCGACGGTTAAACGGTTGCTTATTACATTCTGCACGTAAAAAGGAGTAAAAAGAGCGCCTAAACGTCGAAATATCTCAAACGGGAAGGAAATAACGGTCAGTTTTCATCAAAATCGACGAAATCATCGAGATTTACGAGCTGTTCCGCTTGTTTCGACGGTTAAACGGTTGCTTATTACATTCTGCACGTAAAAAGGAGTAAAAAGAGCGCCTAAACGTCGAAATATCTCAAACGGGAAGGAAACGACGGTTAGTTTTCGTCAAAATCGACGAAATCATCGAGATTTGCCAGCTGTTGCGCTTGTTTCGAGGATGAAACTGGCGTGTATTACATTCTGCACGTTAAATGGAATAAAAAGAGCGCTTAAACGTCGAAATATCTCAAACGGTAAGGAAATGACGGTCAGTTTTCATCAAAATCGACGAAATCATCGAGATTTGCGAGCTGTCCCGCTCGTTTCGAGGATGAAACTGGCATGTATTACATTCTGCACGTTAAATGGAGTAAAACGAGCTCTAAAACGTCGAAATATCTCAAACGGGAAGGAAACGACGATTAGTTTTCGTCAAAATCGACGAAATCATCGAGATTTGCGAGCTGTTCCGCTTGTTTCGACGGTTAAACGGTTGTTTATTACATTCTGCACGTTAAATGGAGTAAAACGAGCTCTTAAACGTCGAAATATCTCAAACGGGAAGGAAATGACGGTCAGTTTTCATCAAAATCGACGAAATCATCGAGATTTGCGAGCTGTTCCGCTTGTTTCGACGGTTAAACGGTTGTGCATTGCATTCTGCACTTAAAAAGGAGTGAAATGAGCGTTTAAACGTCGAAATATCTCAAACGGGAAGGAAATGACGGTCAGTTTTCATCAAAATCGACGAAATCATCGAGATTTGCGAGCTGTTCCGCTTGTTTCGACGGTTAAACGGTTGTTTATTACATTCTGCACGTAAGAGGGAGTAAAAAGAGCGCTTAAACGTCGAAATATCTCAAACGGGAAGGAAATGACGGTCAGTTTTCGTCAAAATCGACGAAATCATCGAGATTTGCGAGCTCTTCCGCTTGTTTCGAGGATGAAACTGGCGTGTATTACATTCTGCACGTTAAATGGAGTAAAACGAGCTCTTAAACGTCGAAATATCTCAAACGGGAAGGAAACGACGGTTAGTTTTCGTCAAAATCGACGAAATCATCGAGATTTGCGAGCTGTTCCGCTCGTTTCGAGGATGAAACTGGCGTGTATTACATTCTGCACGTTAAATGGTGTAAAACGAGCTCTTAAACGTCGAAATATCTCAAACGGGAAGGAAACGACGGTTAGATTTCGTCAAAATCGACGAAATCATCGAGATTTGCGAGCTGTTCCGCTTGTTTCGACGCTGAAACCGGCTTGTATTACATTCTGCACGTTAAATGGAGTAAAACGAGCTCTAAAACGTCGAAATATCTCAAACGGGAAGGAAA